>NC_039358.1:8219370-8265599 GCF_003573695.1 Papaver somniferum | reverse complement strand
ACATTTCATCGTTATCAGACACTTGATTATTTGACTGAACATTAGTGTCGATATCGTGTTCAACCTCTCCAAGATTGTCGTGAAACCCAGCCTAACAGGTTGCAATTAGTGCGCTTTTAAAAGCTACATCCTTCGATTCACTTGAAAGTCGTTTTCCCGGTATTAGCATGATTTTTGTTTCTTCCCATATAAATTCATAAACATTGTCATGACGATTGCTAATGGAGTGAAGATCAGATAGCCAAGGACTTACTAACACGATATAGCACAAACCTATGTCAAAAACTTCATGAAAATTTGAGTTAGAATAATAGTTACCGATAGACAATAAAAATCTGCAACCACCAATCCGAGTAATTATTTCTCGGTTGTTAAACCACTCAATCGGATCACCATACGAATACCAATCCATATCGAGAACAAATAATTATGCCATTCTTTTTGACACCATATTTTCTTCGCAACTGCAGTCTATTACAAAGTAACAACCTCTACCATTAATATCTCCAAAGAACTTGGGCAATTGAACGTGAAGTTCTCCCATCTTTTTGAAGTCTGGTTACTTGAATGACTAATTTGTCTTAAACGGGATCGTGTGGTAACATGGAAGAATATGAGATTTGATTTCGGTGAAGACAGTGGAAGTGCGATCGACTTAAAATAAGTTGAGTGAAATAATAAAATGGGATCATGCGAGATGTCAATTTTCATGATTCGACGAATCGCACCGCACGCAAATCTAACGACATTCACTGGAATGTTTACCGGTCATCCTTGAAGGTCCATACATCACTGGTTTTGGTGATAATAAGATAGTAAATCTTCTTTCCGAGGGTTTTTCAATTTGCTCTCCTTGGGAGTTCAGTTGGATTGAGAGGGACAAGGTGGTAGGTTATTATAAGCTTCGCTCATTCACCAATTTTCCTTTTTCTTTGTTTCACCAATTTCCCTATCTTCAGATCACCAAGTTGAATAGAGATTATAAGGCTCGGAGAAGGCCAGCCATATTGGATGCGCTACGTTCGATCACTGATGAAGTAAGAATTACTTTTTTAGTATTATTTTAACAATATTGTTTCCTATATTTCTTATCTTTATCTGTGTGCGAAGGTGGGTGATTTAGATATTGATGGTGCTGATAATGAAGATCCTTCTGCAGGAGAAGAACAAGTTCCTTCTCAAGCGAAAAGTAAGGGCAAGACGGTTGCTTCTAAGTCCTCTATGAAGAATGGCAATAAGAAGGAGAACCCCAAGAATAAAACAAAGATTTCTTATACTACCTATTCTCCTACTCCTCTAGTTTCTTGCTCTCAGGGAAATAAGTTAACATTCCCTGATGAGTCTACTTCTGCTTCTCCCATGGCCCAATTATCTCTCATATTCAAAGACTCCTTAGCGGCTGCTGGTGATGACGATTTAGTTCACATATGTGAAATGGTTTCTTCCATATGCAATGCTCCCACTTTGAGTCATGAATGTCTACGAGTATCTGCCTCAGCCATATCTACAGAATTTCTATTTGCTACGGGTTCTATGGTGTGCTTTCTTTTTCTCTTTTAAACTTGGATGAGTTCGAGTTAATACTTCTTCTTCATATTTCAATTATGTTAAATTCTCTTGTCCTTTTGTCGTTGCAGATGGCGCGAGCTTCTCATGCAGTTGTCTCTGACTTGCATAGAAAGAATCACTCCTTAGAGCTTGAAGGGAAACTTTTGAGTAAGACACAGGAGGCAGATAAACTTCGCCGGAGGAACAATCAGTTAATAGGTGTGTTTCTTATCGCTCCCTTATACCTTACAATTTTTGCCATGTCTTCATATTTTTTCAACTACTTAAACATGCAGAAGTTTATAATTTGACCGAAGAGGAGGCTAGTCTTCCTAACGATCATGGTTCCCTTCTTGAGCGTCTTAATACTTCCTTGAATAATTTCCCCATGCATGTTTTTGAGGATCTTAGTTTGGAGGAATTGAGGTCGAAGTATGAAGCCCTTATTTGTGACCATAGGCCAATGTTAATTTCTAATAGGACTTTTCAGCGTCGCGCTCGAGAGGATAAAGAGAGAGTTAAGATTTTAGAAACGAAAAAGAATAATCTTATTACAGAGAAAGATCAGATACTTGTTAATGGTGCGAAGGATCTGAAAGAATTTCATGATGCTCAACTTAAGATTCAAATAGAAATGGACCGGGCCATAAGTGATAAGAATGCCCTTCTTGCTCGTGAAGATGAAGTTCGCTCTCTTCTTTTAATAGAGAATGATGCTGAGTTTGAGTGGGCTGCTAGAATCCTTAATAATGCTAGGTTGGAGGTGGGAACAAGTGTTAGTTTAGAATCTGACCATGCATTTCTGTTTAAAACCATCCTTTCTGAAAAAGAAGGTTTTTCATTATCCTTGCTATTAACTTTTCCCCTGTTTTTATTTCTTAAATTGCTTACGCGTGATCTTAACCCTTGTCATTATTTCTTCACAGCTAATGAGAAGGAATTCTTGGAAAAGGAGGAGAAGTACTTGAAGGATATTGAAAGTATACAGGCGAAGTCCTCTGCTGAGATTGGAAGGTTGGAAGCAAAGTTTACAGCACGTGACACTAAGTGTCGCAGACTCAAGAAAAAGTTCAAAGTCACTGTTTCCAATCTAACCAAAAATGCTATTCGCTTACATGATGAGTCTGCTAAAGAATAAGTAGGCGATCTATGTTCTACACATCAAATTCACTTTCCATCACATTATGAGTTTAATGATCCTTCAGATAATGAAGAAACTTATGATATTTCTGATAGTGATATTGAATATGAAGATACTAATGAGGAAGATCGTGATTCTGAAGTTGATGAAGTTAATGCTGGCGAGATGTAGTCGTCCATTTTTTATGCCTTTTTCATGTTCTTTGTATTATATCTTCCTCTTTGTACATATACTGGTTATTCTTCAGCTTTTAATAGACATCACCTTTTTTACGCTTCTCCATTCTTCTCCTGACTATTCACCAAACGAAAGACACTTTCCTTTCCAATAATTTGTGTTAGTTTTTAGGATAATTTATAGGAGCGAATTTAGTAACATGTGTGCATGAGTCTATCATATTTGCAAGTAACCTATTGTTATCATGTTTAAGATGATTCTATCATATGTGCGAGTAACCTATTTTTTGACATGAGGCTATCATACTTGTGCGAATAACATATTTTTGTTATATTTATAATTCCATTCTTGCCTATGTTATTCGAAGGAGTATGATTGTTTCTGTTATATCCTTAATTCTATCAATACCTTAGTAATTCTCCTTTTTTTCCTTTCGGAGAAATATCTCCCAAAATCGTTCATGGTTTTATCTGTTCTTTGCTTTACCCTGCAAAAATAATGTTACTGCGGTCTAATGTGTTTGTTCATGAGGTCTTATTGAGCCTCCCTAAGTAGAGGTCTTAATCATCCTCCCATGTTAATAGGACTTATTGTTCCCTAGGGTATTCATTTTGGTCATGCGATGAAATCGCAGGAGGTCCTTACGGTCGCGCGCAATGACCCATTGATCTCGCCTTATCATCTTTAGTATTATTTCCTCTGCAGCATGTTTTATGCGCCAATACGACAGGTCTATACTCTTGTTTTGAGTTATAGTCCCATGATATTGACGTCTTTTGAAAGAATTCAGCTCCCTAATGGAGGGTGCCGTCCTTATCTTCCCCCTGATTGTCCCTTCAAGGAAGCGTAGCTCACCGGGTTAGGGTGGGCTCCTCTCATCCAGTAATGCAAAAATCAGTTGTTTTCGCGGCTTCTTTCGGGACCGCACCCTAAGTGGGGTTTCTTGAGGACCGAGTGTATCATAACCAGGACTTTCCAAGAGCATCTAGGGACGCTCCAGACGCCCCCGGCACCCTCGGCTCAACCGTGTACCGCAGAACCCTGGTCGTGTTTCTACACTCCTTGATAGAGAACTTAGTATCTTAGTTTTTCAACTAAGGAGTATCTACCGGATATTCTTTTGTTTCGCCCCAAGTATCCATAACTCAGGCTCCAGGGTTGGTATGTCTTTCTCCCGAGCCATGCATTACTAGGTTTTCCCCAATTATGACGTGCGATAGGGCTTATCTTTATTTCCTCTTGCACATGTGCGAACTAGGGTGCACGCCACAATTGGATGCCTAGCCTCCCTAATTAGAGGTTTTATAGTCCCCTATTGAGGTCTTATTTATGAGCTCTTATTGTTGCCTCTTTCTTATGCTTGTATCTGAGAAGTATTTATTAAGAAGAAATAAAAAATTTCTTTCAATATTTTTTGCTTGTACAATGGTGATTTCTCCTTCCTTTCTTTACTCGCATACATTGAAATATCTTTCTAATATTTTAGAATTATCTACTTGTTACTTCACCCTTTTTACTTCTTCACCGGCTTCGCACATAAGTAGTGTCTTTGAATTAATGTTTTCGCGTATCTGAATTGTAATACTGCTTTAGGTACTTCTCGTTATAAAGCCTACTCAACATTTTCTCCATATTTTTTCCATCCCTTTCCATTAACTTGTACATCCCATTACCAACATATTTGTTCACCACATATGGTCCAGCCCATGTTATTTTACCTATCTTATTTTTCCCTTGTTTTTGATATGGTGATACTTCGGTCATAACTAACTCTCCTGGTTGTAATTCTCCCTTTTTGGATCGCTTCGCGTATTTATGTCTTTTTGCTGTTTTGAATGCCCTCATGCGAATTTGACGAGTGCTAGTCTCTTCTTCATTTTGATCCCAACATATTCTTTCTTTGATGATTCCGCACCTCCATGGCAATTATAAACTTCTCCTTCCTTTGTTATGAAATCAACCATCAATCTTTCGCACCGCTTGCTTTCTTTTGCGTCACTCTTCCAATTTCTTCTTTTACTCGCACGCACTTCACTTTTCTCAACATCAATTTCATTGCATGTTTTCCCTTCATTAGTATCTCCTCTGATGATTCCAACACCTTGGGGTAATTGCAAATTAATACACTGATGATATGTAACCATGGTCTTCCAATTAATTCATTGTACGGGGATTCCATATCTACAACACAAAAGGTTATTTCTGTGGTAATTGTCTTAAGAGGGATTCGCATAGTCACCTCCCCTTTGGGCTTGTTAGCGGATCCATTGAAACCGTATATCTTATAAGTAGACGGAATCGGTTCTTCGTCCTTTCCACCCATTATCTTATATGCATGATAAAACAGTATGTCTACCGAGCTCTCAGGATCTATTAGTATTCTGTTTATCGCCCATGTGTCATCTTCCGTGACTTCATCATCTTCCTTTCTCATCCTTGATTTGATTTCTAATTTAACTACAAGCGAACTCTCATGAAGTTCACCACCTCCTTGTACCTCTTCTGCGCTAAATGAAATTTGTTGTTTTTTCCAATCTTCTAATTTTGGAAACTTCACTAGGTTGAGTACTTACTTCCCTTCCTTATCTCTCGCATATACTCTTCTCAATACATTGTCATGGAAGTCCTCTATGCTTTTGTACGAATGTATTATTGAGTTACAATATATATTTTTGGCATTTGTACTCACTTCAATCAAAAAAGTATTTCCCTTTATCCGCTCCTAATGATTGTCCTCCTGGTGGTGGTGGTGGTGGTGGTGGTGCATCTAGGAAGTGTCTGAGATTCCCTTGATCAATAATTCTTAATATAATTCTTTGTATATTCTTGCAGTTGTTTGTTGTATGACCATGAAACCTATGATAAGAGCAGAACTCTTTGTTTTTTCTTCCTGACGGTGGTTCTTGACCTAAATTTGGGGGCACAAGTATTTCTTCCATTAGTATAATTGTTTCCCAAATATTTTCCGCTGTTGTATTGAGAGGTGGCATCCTGACTTCATCATGGACTCTGTTGTTCGTGCCTTGATTATAACATCTCCTATTTCCCATGTATCCTTCTCCTTGAGTATCAAATCTTGCAACTTTGTTGTTTCCTCCATGATTATTGTATTGCCTCTCTCTATATTCTCTCTCATACGTTTCTTGGTCTTTGCTACTCATTGCTACTTGCTTTTGGTGATCTTCTGCGATTACTTTCTCTTTGCTGCCATACGAAGTGCCTACAACAGCGTTTGACATTCTTGGTAATAGACTCGCGTTTCCTTCTTTGTCACTCGTAACTGCAATTTGGTAAGACTCCGTGTCTCTTTACTTTTCTTCGAGAGAGATGTACTCTTCTTGGTACTCGCGTAACTCTGCCATTGTTATTCTGTCTTTCATCCTGAATACCTGCGTATCAACAGGTCAGTTGGAAATAGTCCATTGACGAATGCTAAGATGACATTTCTTTCATCCACTCATCCTGCCATTTCGTTACACATTGTCCTCCATCTGGTGGTCAAAGTTCGCAAGATTTCATTTGTCCTCCTTCGCAGGCTAAACACTTTCTCTATTCCTGGTTTCAGCATATTGTTGCTGATGTATTGTCCCAGGAACGAACTATGCATGCGTTGAAATGATCTTATCGATCCTACTAGCAATTCATCAAACCATTTGAAAGATTACCCGGTTAGGCTTGCAGGAAAATATTTGCATAAGACTGCATAATTGTCCTCCCATTGTAGTAGAGCTAAGCTGTACGCCTTTATATGTTGGACTTCACATTTATATCCATCAAAGATATTAGGGAATGTGGGTAATGTGTATTTTGTTGGTATCGTTACCAGCTGTATTTTTCGTGCGAAGAGCGTCTTCGCTGCTTCTTTTATCGCCTCTTATAGCTGTCTTCTTCCTTCATATTTTCCTCTTGCCATTAATTCTCTTAGTTCTGCTATTTCTCTTAAGATTTCACCGTTAGGAAATGGGTTTTCTTGTTGTTGCATAGGTATTTTCAACTGGGTATACCTCAACCTGTTTTCGTGCCTGTTTTGACGTTTGGCCTCTTCTAGTTCTTTTCGTTCTTCATCTTCTCTCATTTTTCTTCGCCTTTCTCTTTTATTTCTCGCGTGTTCCTGTGCGGCTCTATCTTTCTCATCTTGTCGTCTCAGCATTTCTCTTCCATGATGTATCATCCTTGCTTGTTCTGCGTCATTCTCTTTCTCTGACTCATCATGCATGCGGTTGTGTTAGAGCATTACTCGGTCGACCTCACATGCGTTGCTATCTCAAGCATGTTTTTCAATGTTAGTGATCAAAACTATAAGTCTTGATTTCTAGTATACTATAACTAAGTCTCGGACTAGGATATAAAGTGTAGTTGAGCTCAAGAACTCCATGGCGATTCATCATACAAATACGAAGAACTACTCAAGGAACCGGTGGACCTTTATCAACAAAAATGTATGTGGAGACTTGAACTTATCTATCACTCAAAAGTCTATCTACTCTATCTCCTACTATTTTGAAACAAAAGTCGTTTGCTATATAGACTTTGATTATACACATTTGGTATTTCGAGCCGAGTATATCTCGCCTATCTATATCTCGAAATATGTGTTGGTAAGCGTTTCGCTTCGATCAAGTTTATCTTTACCTAGTGACGAAAGTCATGATATGTTTCAATCACTTTGAAAATTTCTTTGACGAGAAATGGTGTAACTATATAACGTCCTCTAAGAATGTTTCAATGATTGAAATGAGACTTTAGATTACATAACCAATGGTGGGCATAAACATTGTTGTGGAAACACATATGTGTATAATTCATATTCCTTGAAACAAAGTTTGCGAACTTTGTTGATCAAGAGAACCGGAATATGGCGTGAAGCCTAGTTCGCGAACTCAGTCCGCGAACTGTCGAAGTTCTCAAACTCGAGAATTTCTGCTGGATTTTGTAAACTACTTGCGTGAGCCAAGTCCGCGAACCGACGAACTTATCATACCCAAGAATTTATGCTGGAGTTTGTAAACACTTTCCGGTAACTTAAGTCCGCGAACCTAGTCAGCGAACTTGAGAAGGTTATATATCTAAAGATGATTTCTGAACTTAAACTTAAAAAGACTAAGGAATGCAGTTTGCAAACCGTGGCTATAAAATTTCATAAACCGATCAAAGTGAATCAAATCATCTTTGCTTTAATTGTGTCTTTGTTCAATTGAACAACTCTCTAACTAGTTCGTTTGAAGTCAATTGAACTAGTTACGGTGAAGAAGAACATGGTTGATATGAAATCCTCATATGGATAACCATTTGGTTGACTATTGTTGAACCAACTAATGTGCACGTTTGGTTACGGTTACACAAACCTAGAAGCGTACATTTCAGATCTAACGGTTGAGAAATATTAGCTTGAATCTAAATTAGGTTTTCATTTAACGGTGAATATTGAATGCTTTGTTACAAGCTATTATTGATTGCAAACCATGATTTGAAAGGCTATATAAAGGATACATCCAACAATTGGGAAAACTAATTCCCACACCTCTCGTGTGATACTAGTTCCTTTGCTAGAGTCGATTCTCCTTTAACCTTTGGTTTCTTCTTAAAAACCAGGTTAACAACTTAAAGACTTCATTGGGATTGTGAAGAACGATCGATACTACTTTCATCGTAGATGTGTGTTATGATCTTGCATCTTCTATCGTACGAGTACTATCATATTGATTGGCTTGAGATTGATTTCTCCGATAGGAAAGATATAAAAAGTAATCACAAACATCTTCGTCTCATTGTTTGTGGATTCGCAACATCTTGTTTCGCTACCATACGATTAAGATTGTTGTGAGGTGATTGGTAACTCTGGGATATTCTTCGGGAATATAAGACCGGATTATCAATTTGTTCCTGTTCACCTTGATTACATATCAAAAGACGGAACAAAAACTTTAGGGTTTTTCCGTGGGAGACAGATTGATCCTTTGATAGACTTGTCTATGTGAGACAGATTTGTTTAATATCAAGTCTTCGAATTTGGGTCGTAGCAACTCTTAGTTGTGGGTGAGATTAGCTAAGGAAATCAAGTGCACAGTATCCTGCTGGGATCAGAGGCGTAGGAGCATAACTGTACCTTAGATCAATGGGAGATTTATTGGAGTTCAACTACAGTCCAGTCCGAAGTTAGCTTGGAGTAGGCTAGTGTCTGTAGCGGCTTAATACAGTGTGTGTTCAATCTGGACTAGGTCCCGGGGTTTTTCTGCATTTGCGGTTTCCTCGTTAATAAAATTTTGGTGTCTGTGTTATTTCTATTTTCGCATTATATTGTTTATCTTTATAATTGAGATAATACAGGTTGTGCGTTGAAGTTCAATCAATTAGAATATTCGACCTTTCGGTTGTTGATTTCATTGATTGACACTTGGATATTGGTCTTTGGTACCATCCAAGTTATTCCTTGTATTTGATTAGAACTCGCAGTCCCTGCTTGAGTAAATCAAATCAAGAGAGAGATATAAACTCGTTGATATACTTTTAATTGATTGAGTCGTGTTAATTCTATTAAAAGTATATTCGAGTTTGTCCATACAGATTGCTAAGAAAAATATTGGGTGGTGTTGTTAGACCCCTGCTTTTTCAATTGGTATCAGAGCAGGTAAACAGGTTCAAGACCTTACAAGTCTGTGTTTGTAGCGATCTGACTCTATGGACAGTAGTGTTATCTCAATAAAGGCAACACCAGATCCACGGATTTCAGAATTATCTTCCATGACTGATTTAATAAAATTTGTATAAGAAATTATATATAAAACTCCACCAGGTCTAAAATCCCTTGAAGTGTTTTCAGGGCTTGAAAAGAAGCTTGAGAGCTTATCTCTTGATGTTGAGTGATACCTCCCAAAAGAGCAAGAATCTCCGGACAGTCTAAATCAAGTTATGATGAATAATATTCATGTTCAGGTTGATATTGATTTGCTAATCAGTGAGATCAATGCTCCTCCTCTGCGTAATCCAATTAGTTGTGATAAACTAAACAAATTACAAGAGGAGTTTAAATCTCAGTCATCTGAGTGTATCACCTCAAAGCATGAATTGATTTGTTGCTCAATTCCTGATACTTCCTATCAAGATAGTAGTATTATCTTCTTTTATGAAGAATCTAGGACGTCTCTTTTTATGAAAATAGTTTCCCTTCGCAGTACTAAAAACTATTTGTAGAAATTGTTTTTTATAAGTTGGAAACCAAGAAATCAGAAACACAAATTTTTTTGGGTTCTCTTGAAATTCTTTGACAGACTTATAAAAACAGTTCCTTGGGTGTTTCTCAACACTACAAGATTTAAGAGTTGTTGGAAAGAAACTATTTCTTGGTGCCATGGTGATCAAGACATTGTTCACCTCAACACAACTTGTTTGTGTTGAAAGTGCATCCTCACCAACAAATGCCCTGCTATGTATATGGTGAAGGAAGCACAACAACTGGGGCACACAGATTATATTCGGTAAGGCTGTAGAATTCAATTGGACGTTTCTAAAAAGGTATATATATAAACTTGAGCAAGTTTTATGTTTTTATTACTTGTTTGAGTACTTATAATGATCCATGTACATTGATTATCGTTCATTTCTACCTAACTTGATCTGTGTTTAAGGTTCTTAAATGTTTAGGTTTGAAAACATTAGTTCGGGATGTTTGGAATTCATGGTACACATACCAAGTATGCATAACATAATTTAAAACCAAAATCCAGGGGTTTAAGTTCGAAAACCCCGTTTGTATACTGATCCAGGATACGAAAATTCGTTTGCAAACCCATATGCATACTTGACGTCGATATTCGGTAAACTTGTTTTGGCCGTAACTTCTTCGTCCGAACTCGGATTGACCTCATTCTTTTTGCACTCTCTTCCTATTTGAATTATCTTCAAAATTGAAATGAGAAACCTTGAATTTGGATGAGTTAAGATTTTTATTTGTCCTGTCTCTTGTTTTTGAGTATTTTATTCCGTTTCGTTGCACTTGTTCCACTTCTCTTGAACTTGGGCACTTGGATTCTTGGATTAATACTCTTCTAAGATAATTTCTATATTTTACAAGAATGTTGTAGGTGAATCACAAAGAAGGAATTTCAAGAATGTAAAGTAGTATGCAGTGCTATGAAATTCTTGAATGTTCACAATCATCCTATGTGAACTATGTTGCATGGTCGTTATTGACTTTGTATGTTATTCTTTGTTAATAAAATCTTTTTATACGCCTTTAGTAGCTATTATTGGTGTAAATCCATGCGAAAAAGATTGATTCTACCCTGTAAGAACAAATCATCTTGTATGTGCATTACGAGGTTGTCTTGATGCCTATGAAACTTCTTATGAGAGTTTATTCTTATTTTTGGGAAGAATAACTAGAGTTTGGAATATCCATTATTGTGACTGCACATATCTATGTCCGTTATTTTCATCTTCTTGCTTTTTAGGTTTATTTGGTTTAAATTCTAAAAATTTATTTGAAGGATGATTTTTGCAGTATTAATCTCTATGATTTTATATATTGCAATTTTTTATGGGATATGTATGTTTGCGTCCGTGAACTTGAAGGTCCCATATCTTGTCAAAAGTAAAGTCGTCTGTTGTCGATATTCAGTATTGATTTAAGAATGAATAGACTTTTGACAAATACAAAAGTTAAGCCTATATTGTCAATTCATTGATGGAAGATAAGTTAAAATATTTTGTGAACAAGGATGAAGTCTATTATTGTTATGCAAATAATGATGTTAGATAGGATGAATCCTTGTATATTCCGTAATATTGATCTTCCCCGATCCATATATTATGTATATACTGCAATACTCCATAAGTCCCTTCTTATGTTGAGTATATGAACGGCTATGCTAATCATTTTCTAATGGTTAAATTAGTCGTAAGCTCAGTAAGTTTTCTTATGTTGAGCATAATCAATTAAATTAATCACTTCGTGTCGTTTAATTTGGTTGTGTATTCCGATTAAATTAATCATGGGTTTACTTGTGATTAATTTAATTGAGTTTTGGATATAGAAAATCATTCTCATAGTTTTGGTGTCCATGACTTCAAATGGGGGAGAGTTCTTTTGAACTTGTGCTTAATGGTAATATCTTGAGAGGAGTGCGGCTGTGGAATATTAGAGGGGTTATCTTGTATCTTTAAAGTCCTTGATGAATGCATTTAGCTTCGGATTTATGATTGCATCTAAATTAGTTGGTATGTTTTTTTTTTCTTTTAGTCATGAAATGTGTCTTTCGGAAATTTCATTATGATCCCGTTCTTATACCTTTGCCAATTTTATCGACTAAAAGGTGGAGAATTAATATGTATTTCACATTAAAAATGCATATGGTTTCGGATCATTGTGTAAGGGGGAGTGGTTTCCATGTGAGAGGGAGTATTGACTAAGGGGGAGTGATATATATCACTGTAGTATTATTGTCGAAGTTGTGATACAACTGAACTTTGATGTTGTATAATAATACTATGACACTGTATAACAATGATCGAGACCTATGTTTTCTCATTGTTATGGATACGGATCTTCAACAACAGTGATACCAAAACTTACAACCTTTGGCATCATTGGAGTACTTGGAAGCGACGAAGATTTCAAGTAATGTTGAAGATTAGGCATGTGGAATATGACCTATTTAAGTTTCTTTATCTTTTTTTGTATTCCATATGTATTGATAGTTTTTTCATTAAAATTGACAAAGGGGGAGATTGTTAGAGCATTGCTCGGTCGACCTCGCATGCGTTGCTATCTCATGCATGTTTGTCAATATTAGTGATCAAAACTATAAGTCTTGATTTCTAGTCTACTATAGCTAAGTCTCGGATTAGGATAAAAAGTGTAGTTGAGCTCAAGAACTCTATGGTGATTCATCATACAAATATGAAAAACTACTCAAGGAACCGGTGGAACTTCATCAACAAAAAGGTATGTGGAGACTTGAACTTATCTATCACTCAAAATTCTATCTACTCTATCTCCTACTCTTTGAGACAAAAGTCGTTTGCTATATAGACTTTGATTATACACATTTGGTATTTTGAGCCGAGTATATCTCGCCTATCTATATCTCGAAATATGTGTTGGTAGGCGTTTTGCTTCGATCAAGTTTATCTTTACCTAGTGACGAAAGTCATGATATGTTTCAATCCCTTTGAAAATTGCTTTGACGAAAAATGGTGTAACAACTATATAACACCCTCTAAGAATGTTTCAATGATTGAAATGAGAGTTTATATTACATAACCAATGGTGGACATAAAAATTGTGGTGGAAACACATATGTGTATAAGTCTTATTCCTTGAACCAAAGTTTGCGAACTTTGTTGATCAAGAGAACCAGAATATGGCGTGAAGCCAAGTCCGCGAACTGTCGAAGTTCTCAAACCCGAGAATTTCTGCTGGAGTTTCTAAACTACTTGCGTGATCCAAGTCCGCGAACTCAGTCGCGAACCGGTGAAGTTCTCATACCCGAGAATTTCTGTTGGAGTTTGTAAACTATGTCCGGTAACTTAAGTCTGCGAACCTAGTCTGCGAGCTTGAGAAGGTTAGATATCTAAAGATGAACTTAAACTTAAAAAGACTAAGGAATGTAGTTTACAAACCGTGGCTATAAAAGTTCATGAACCGATTCAAGTGAATGAAATCATCTTTGCTTCAATTGTGTCTTGTGTAGTACATGAGATTTCCTTGTAATTGAACAACTCTCTAACTAGTTCGTTTGAAGTCCATTGAATTAGATATGGTGAAGAAGAACATGGTTGATATGAAATGCTCATATGGCTAATCATTTGGTTGACTATTGTTGAACCAACTAATGTGCATGTTTGGGTACGGTTACACAAACCTAGAAGCGTACATTTCATTTGTGTGTAACAAGCTAAGTTTTTGATCTAACAGTTGAGAAATATTAACTTGAATCTAAATCAGGTTTTCATCTAATGGTGAATATTGAATGCTTTGTTACTAAGATAACATTGATTACAAACCCTGATTTGAAAGACTATATAAAGGAGACATCTAGCAATTGGGAAAACTAATCCCCACATCTCTCTTGTGATACTAGTTCGATTGCTAGAGTCGATTCTCCTTTAACCTTTGGTTTCTTTTTAAAAACCAGGTTAACGACTTAAAGACTTCATTGGGATTGTGAAGCCAGACCAATACTACTTGCATCATAGTTGTGTGATATGATCTTGCATCTTATATCGTACGAGTACAATCATATTGATTGGCTTGAGATTGATTTCTCTGATAGGCAAGATATAAAAAGTAATCACAAACATCTTCGTCTCATTGTTTGTGATTCCGCAACATCTTGTTTCGCTACCATACGATTAAGATAGTTGTGAGGTGATTGATAACTCTAGGCTGTTCTTCGGGAATATAAGACCGGATTAGCAATTGGTTCCTGTTCACCTTGATTATATAAAAAAAACTTTAGGGTTTTTTTGTGGGAGACAGATTGATCCTTTGATATACTTGTCTGTGTGAGAAAGATTTTTGTTTATTGACAAGTCTTCGACTTTGGGTCGTAGCAACTCTTAGTTGTGGGTGAGATCAGCTAAGGGAATCAAGTGCGCAGTATCTTGCTGGGATCAGAGGCGTAGGAGTATAACTGTACCTTGGATCAGTGGGAGATTTATTGGGATTCAACTACAGTCCAGTCCGAAGTTAGCTTGGAGTAGGCTAGTGTCTGTAGAGGCTTAATACAGTGTGTGTTCAATCTGGACTAGGTCCCGGGGTTTTTCTGCATTTGTGGTTTCCTCGTTAACAAAACTCTGGTGTCTGTGTTATTTCTATTTCTGCATTATATTGTTTATCTTGATAATTGAAATAATACAGGTTGTGCGTTGAAGTACAATCAATTAGAATATCCGACCTTTCGGTTGTTGATTTCATTGATTGACACTGGATATTCGTATTTGGTACCATCCAAGTTATTCCTTGTATTTGATTACAACTCGCAGTCCATGCTTGAGTAAATCAAATCAAGAGAGAGATATAAACTCGTTGATATACTTTTAATTGATTGAGTCGTGTTGATTCTCTTAAAAGTATATTCGAGTTTTTCCATACAGATTGCTAAGTGAAATATTGGGTGGTGTTGTTAGACCCCCGCTTTTTCAGGGTGTATTCTCCATTTCGCTCTGGTCTACCTTCTCTGCGACGTCCTCACCTGGATTCATTCTCACCCACCTGTACATACCGATCTTCTATGCGGTGGCGTTCACGCTCCTCCTGTGAAATTTCGCGCACCTGAAAAATGTTATCCAAAAGTTGTCCCTGTCCATTGTCTCCACGTTCAGATCTACTTCTCCTAAAGGTACTTCTGCTTGTTCTCGATCTCGAGCTCGCACGTGTTGTTCTGGATCGTGATTGTGGCCTTTGCTCTTGTAATCTATGATTTTCCTCTTTTAACTCATCATTTTGTCGCGTCAAGTTCGCACGTAGTTCCTATTCTCTTCTTTTTTTCGTCTGTTAACCGCTGCCTGAGCTCTCCAATAGTCATGTTCTCTTCATTTTCTCCTACTGCTCTCCCTCTTTCTTCAACAGTTCAAGTATTGAGTAGTCTACTGTAAATCTTCAAATTCCACAGTCTATTTTTCCTTCTTTCAGACAACTTTCACCCTAATTTTTGATACTATAATTAGTGTATCATTTATTTATTTTTGTAATAAGTTTCCCTTCAGTTATCTGCCGACCGGTATTCAATTTGAATATTGTAGGTGGAGGAATGGCAACATATTCGACATTAATATGCGCTCCAATAATGGGAAAATCTATGAACCAGATGATTCTTGATATAGACAAAGCTAGAGAAATTGGAGTTGATATGGTTGAAATCAGATTGGACTATCTATCAAGCTTCAATCCTTACCAAGATATTCAAATTCTAATAAAAAGTTGTACCATGTTAACTCTTTTCACCTACAGGTACACATCATTCTTTCTTAATTTTTCCTTACTGATCAGTTTGTTTGAATGATGAGTACTTATATATATCACAATATATATAAACTAAAGACTTGTGCCATTAGTGGTTATAGGGGCTGTATATCATTATCAGTACTGGATAATATCCAGTTTCTTGTTTTGGGCATAATTTCAACACCATCATCGGTTTTTGAAGCCCTCATCTAATTTTTGGTGGGGGAATGGGTTCTATCCCTTGTCTCTGACCGGACAAACATGTATAGTCCAACCCGCGGTTTATCTAGTACGCCGAGAGATTGATGATCAATAATATATTCTTCTTTTCTTTAAAGAAATATTTTAATCATCAAAAAATAAATACTTCATCCGTTTTATAAAAAAATGATATTTTTATTTTTTTCAATTTAATATACTTTTAGGCAAAAATAAAGATGTGAATGTATTTTTTTCCCTAAAATAGAGGTAATGATTTAGTACAGTATAACTGATTTGTTTTCATTTTATTCTTATTTAGACCCAAATGGGAAGGAGGTGAGTACGAAGGTGATGACAGTATTCGGCTCGATGCACTTAAACTTGCCATGGAGCTGGGAGCTAATTATATTGATGTTGAGCTTCAGGTTAGTTTCTTTTAATCTACTAATTATGTTCTGCTAATTATATCCGATTGTATTTGTACTTTAATTATTACATAAGTTTTGATGTCAACCTTTTTTCGGTACCTAATTAATTTTTCAAAAATTAACTATTGTCAGTTGTCAACTTGCTGTTCGAATATATTAATTTTTTAAAAAGTCTAAAGGTTAACATCAAACAAAAAATAATTGTTGTTTAACGTGGTATTATTATCTTGTCTGAAGGTTGCACATGAGTTTATTAGTTCGTTAGATGAGAAGACACGTGAAAAGTCTAAAATTATCGTTTCTTCTCATAACTACCATGCAACTCCATCAGTGGAAGAAATAGGCGATCTTATGGTAAGTATACAATCTACTGGTGCTGACATAGTGAAGATTGCGACAACTGCCGGGGATATTACAGATGTCGCTCGCATGTTTCAAATTATAGTGCATTCCCAAGTAAATAATTTCTCTGTCTGCTTTTCTTACACTTCAGCTCATTTCCGCATATTTGCAACTCTTTCGTTTGTTGTGGTTGTTAGGATTGGTACCAACTGCAGGATCGAATTAGTCATTTTCGTTTACGTAGTATCTTATGGAATGTTTCACACTGCGTCAGGTTCCGTTTATCGGATTGGTAATGACTGAAAAGGGTTTGATCTCAAGGTTGCTTTGCCCTAAATATGGTGGCTATCTCACTTTTGGTAGTCTTGAAGAGGGAATAGTATCAGCTCCCGGGCAACCAACGGTAAAGGATTTATTGGATATATACAACCTCAGAGACATAGGTCCTGATACAAAAGTACTTGGACTTATTGGGAAGCCTGTGAGTCAAAGCAAGTCCCCTCTTTTGTTTAATAAAACGTTTAAGTCCGTTGGTTTCGATGGAGTTTATGTGCCATTTCTGGTGGATGACCTTGCAAAGTTTTTGGCTGCTTATGCATCTGCTGATTTTGCTGGATTCAGGTTGTAGAACTTACTCTAAAGATGGTCAGCACTATTTTTGGGTAGATGACCTTGGAAAGCAACTTTTTGCCCCGTTGATTAACATAATTCATTTGATATGCAGTTGTACAATGCCGTACAAGGAAGCTGCGCTTGAATGTTGTGATGAGGTTGATCCAATTGCCAAGGTAATAGGTAACTCTTTGTAAATTTTCGTAATCAGTCAATGGTTGGGTATTGTGAGTAATGGATTGACTTCGATTTATCTACTTGATGAAATCTCTACAGTTAATAGGAGCTGTTAATACCATTGTTAGGAGACCGAGTGATGGGAAGTTAATTGGTTACAACACCGACTATGTTGGTGCTATTTCTGCCATAGAAGATGGGCTGAGAGGTTTCTCACATACTCCACATACTTCATTTAGACCTATGTTGCTTCTGGTGTGACCCAATTTTATAAGCGTACTTTTGCAGGTTCAGATCAAAATTACCATGGAAGTGGTTCGCCCTTAGAAGGTAAATTATTTGTTGTTATTGGAGCAGGTGGTGCAGGTAAGGCCCTTGCTTATGGTGCAAAGGCAAAGGGAGCCAAAGTTGTGATAGCCAACCGCACTTATGGTAAGATTCCAGAATTGTCCATCGTCTTCCTTGACATTTCTAGGTGATAATTTTTATGTTGTGTCATCTCCAAGAGCGTTCCAGAGAACTAGCAGCCTTGGTCGGAGGAGATGCAATTACTCTTTCTCAGTTGGAAACTTTCTGCCCAGAGGATGGGATGATTCTTGCAAACACGACATCTATAGGAATGCATCCGAAAATTGAAGAAACACCAATACCAAAGGTTTGTCCCTATCAGTTACATCTAAATGCATGATGCGCTTGCTTTCTCGAATAATTGGAGTAGTTTTCTAGTCTTGCAATCAATGAAATCTTACATAAAGAAACTATGTTGTTATTTGCAGCATGCCCTAAGTGCTTATGCACTGGTTTTTGATGCCGTTTACACTCCAAAAATGACAAGACTTTTGCTGGAAGCAAAAGAATCGGGAGCTGCAGTTGTTACTGGGGTAGATATGTTCATCGTCCAGGCATATGAACAATATGAAAGGTTCACTGGTTTGCCAGGTTAATAATCATTTCTCTTCTTATTATTTATTTTTCTCCCCTTTCCTAATTAATTAAACTAGTCCTAACACTTGCATTATCCTTCTTTCGGCAGCGCCTAAGGAACTCTTCAAGGAAATCGTGTCTAAAATGTAATTGTTAAGGTGATCTGGTTGTTAGGCTCTCGTTCTCGTCTACATCCTCCTATTGATATCTTGTTGTTGTATTTGGTAATCTCAGAAATAAAACAAACATTTTTCTCTAGAGTTTCTATAGCAAATGAGCTTATGTTCTGTTAACACAACATTCAGGACATCTCCAACGTGACCCAAAGTTGTGCACAATAGTTCTTTATTAAGGGTTTTCTATCTTTGGTATTACTTGTATTATGAAACTGTAATCAGTCAGGAAACACGTTGGCTTGAAGTTCAAGGAACTAGTGTATATATATGTTGAGTCTCTTTGTAACTCGATTGTACAGTTAATAATCAATAACAAAGTTCTGTTCAAAGTCTGTTCTTCTATTTCTCTAGGTTAACCTAAACCTAAATTAGTTCTAGCTTGGTATCATCTAGGTTTTAGGATCCTCAAAACCATGTCTACTGAACCCTCTACGATTTCTTCTACAATCTCTTTACTTATTCAATCTACTTCTCTTTCACAATCATCAATCATGGCCCCTGTTCAATTCTCTCAACCTCATCACATCATCACCGTTAAACTGGATGAAACCAACTATTCTCTATGGCGTGCTTAGTTTTTGCCATATCTTCAGGGTTATGATCTAGATGGTCATGTTACTGGTACAAAACCCTGCCCAGCACCTGCTCTCGCTGATGAATCCCCCAATCCATCTTTTGCTTCATGGACAAAATAAGATAAAATCCTGGTTAGTTGGATGTTCTCCTCTCTTACTCCTTCTGTTTTCCGTCATGTTTATCTTCTTACAACAACCAAAGAAATCTGGACCTCTCTCGAATCTCTATATGCTTCTAATTTTGTTGCTCAAATTCATCATTTTCACTGCGAGTTATGTGCACTTAGGAAAGGATCTCAAACCATGCGAGCATATATTGATCATGCTCGAGATTTAGTTGATAGTCTTGCTGCTTCCAACACCACGGTTACAGATAAAGAGTTTCGTCACTGTCTTCTTGCTGGTTTAGACAGTTCTTATAATGCTATTGTTACATCCCTCACTACTACTATGAGATCTCTTACATTCGAGGATTTTCTTACGTTTCTACTTACGTTTGAGTTACGGATTGAACAACAGACCAAGACGTTGAATGCTCAACCTGTTGCTAATCTGGCTACACCATCTCGACAGCCTGCATCTCATTTTCTTACACCGACTGTCTCTTTAGCACCATCTGCTTCGACTTTTTCTCAATGTCATTTCTCTGGGAATAACAGACCACAGCCTCAACGTGGTCCTAGTCGTTCGGATGTACCTTATCATGAGCATAGGAGTCATAATTTACCTTTTAAATACAGTACAACTAATTATTTGAATCCATTATATTTAATTGTCTCGGATGTATAGGGTCCCTCTCATATTTTATCTAATGAAGGTTACAAATATTATGTCATATTTATTGATGCTTATAGTCGTTTTACTTGGATGTTTCCTATGTCTCACAAATCTGATGTCTTTTCTATATTCTTTTTGTTCCAAAAGCATGTTAAAAATATTTTTAATAGAAAGATAAAAATATTCCAGTTTGACAATGCTGCTGAGTATCGCAAACTTACTCCGCATCTCCAGAAACTTGGGATTTTTCATCGTTTTTCATGCCCACATACTTTTGAGCAAAATGGTTTGGTTGAACGTCGTCATCGTCATATTCGTGAAACTGGTCTTACTATCTAAAATATGGCTTCTGAGCCATCTTCATATTGGTATGATTCGTTTTACACTGCTTGTTATTTAATGAATCGTGTCCCTTCGACTTCCGTTGATAATTCCTCTCCATATAAAGCTCTTTTTGGTCTCCCACCAGATTATACCTCTCTTCGTGTATTTGGTTGTCTATGTTTTCGTCACTTACGTCCGTATAGGTCTCACAAAATGGAGCCTCTTTCTTATCCTTGTGTTTTTATTGGCAATAGTCCATCTCACAAAGGTTACAAATACCTTCATATTCCTATTGGTAGTATATATGTTAGTCGTCATGTTGTTTTTGATGAGACTACCTTTCACTTTGCGTCCGCGATATCACCTTCACCGGCGTCGACTACTTCTCTGGTAACAAATCCTTTACCCTTATATATTTCCTTACCACCGGTTTCGTTCTCTCGGACTCCTGTTGCTCCGCTGCCGCCAGTTTCAACTACTCCATTTAGTTCGTCCAACATTACACAGTTCAGAACTGTCCAGTTTTCACCCTCATATTTGGGTCCACTGTCAGCTCCCGGGTGTACACCTGCCACCGACCAGTCTCCACCTGTCCAACCAGCATCGACAAATTCAGTTCCTCAAGCTCCTGTTTCTTCCACTGACAGTGCTGCTGCTATGCCAGATGTCACTTTGTCAGTACCTGCACCTGCCTTTGCTCCTGATTCAAATTTTTCTTCAACTCCAGCACCTGACTCGACATCATCTCACTCGACTGCACCTGATGCACCTTCTCTGTCTACACCACCTAATTTAGGAGCTCATCCAATGGTGACTCGAGCAAAGGATGGGATTTTAAAGCCAAATCTCTTATATTCTTCCAAGTATGCATTGAGTACTGACTCTCTTTTTGAGCCGACTTGTTACTCGCAGGCTCAAACTAATCCACATTAGCGTGCAGCCACTGATGATGAATTTAATGCGTTGCTTCGCAACGGAACTTGGACACTGGTACCTTATGATCCATCTATGAACGTAATTGACTGTAAATGGGTATTTCGTATTAAACGAAATCCTGATGATACAATTGAACGCCATAAAGGTCATTTGGTTACTAAAGGTTATAATCAACAAAAGGGAATCGATACTCTGAAACGTTTAGTCCGGTTGTTAAACCATGTACTATACGTATTATTCTTACATTGGTTTTATCTTCCAATTGTCTCATTCATCAACTTGATGTGCAGAATGCATTTTTACACGGACAACTTGAAGAAGAGGTATACATGAAGCATCCTCCAGGTTATGTGGACCCTCGATTTCCTACGCATGTTTTCAAATTACATCGTTCTCTTTATAGACTTAAACAGGCTCCTCGTTCATGGTACCAGAAATGTAAGGTCCTTTTAGGATGATGGGGAAGACATTCCAGCAATCATCCTTTGAATATTATGTGGAAATATTGGTTTTGTCATGGAAATCGATATATTGCATGATTCTATGCATCCTTCCTTTCCAAACGAATGCCCCAAATAAATGACTCATTCTTTACGATAAAAATATCATAATTAGCAAAGAAATTCTCTACTGTACTCTTCAGGATTGAGCTCTAAATCCGGATACTCTGTTCTCCTATCCTTTTTGGGGTAGAGGGATACCAATCCAGCAACGCGACGAGCGTATTCAACCATAATCCTAATGCAATCACCGCTCAGTTGATAGATTGCACGCGAGAATCTCGCATCAGAAAGGATCTTATAGAATAAAGGTATCTGAGGGTTGTAAAGAGGAATTGGAAGGCCAGCGAGGATCCTAACTGAAATGATGATCTTTTGGTCATTCCAGTGATCAAGCGAGAACCACCTGGGGTTAAAAGCAGAAGTGGATTTTGAATTGGGAGGAACAGATAGTACAAAGCCTTTATTCTTGAACTCCTCTTGAATTCTACTGAATTCCCTATCGTTCTTCCAACCAGCAGGAGGCATTTTTAGTATGGGAATGAGGGATAATGAAAATACGACATTTAAAGATGATCAAATGAGATCAAAATCAGAGTGATGATCATAATACGAGAAGTGAAGAACGAAGGTGAAGAAATGAAGAGAAAATGGGTAAGATTATCATCTTAAAAGTTGATGAGAAAAATAAAAAAATCAGAAAAATAGCTGAAAAAAAATAGTTGTAGAGAGGGGAGAAGAAGTAAAAAGAAAGAAGAAGATCGAGAGTAAATAAAAGATTTACTCCCATTTCCCTAGGTATTCACCTCATTGACGCGATGATTTGAAAACGGACGGATAGGAAGAAGCGATTATAAGAGACGTGTCAGATAGTGAGTGGATGAGAAGACACGCGTAAGTTGATATGCCTAAATTAAGGAAATATGTCGGCAGGAAAGAATACGAAAAGGTGAGCGGGTGCGGCAGAATAAATTGGAATTTATGATATCTATCTCTTAGTCAAAAGAACGATATGAGAAGAGGAAAAATATAGGAGTAAAATACCGCACACCTATTAGACATGCGAGATAACGACCATCAGTTCTGAGCGAAGATAACCGCATATAGTATATCCAGAATGACACAATAGATGACGTCAGCTTAGTCACGAGAAAAGTGTGAAGAATCATGCGATATTATAGAGCACATGCAAAAAGAGTCAATGTAAGCGTGCGTCAATGACGCACGCCAAATCCGAAAATAAGGGCTTTAGTAGCTGTCATCCACTATGTAAATCCCTATATAAGGGACCGAGCGACCTTGTATCAAGAGAGATATTTTTAAGAGTTGAGACAAGGAATTTAGCAGAGAGAAAGATTGTTTGTTCTCCAAGTTAGAGTTTTCTGATTATTATGTATTCAAATTAAAGATCTAATAAAAGTTCCAATGAATTTGATGATGATTACTTAAATTTTTCTATAGAATTCCTTAAGGGTGTGGTTGTAGGATTTCTTGGAACTACAAGTAGATTTCGGGAACTACCACCTCAACGACATCCTTATGGAAAGAATTATCTTCGAACATTTCATCGTTATCAGACACTTGATTATTTGACTGAACTTTAGTGTCGATATCGTGTTCAACCTCTCCAAGATTGCCGTGAAACCCAGCCTAACAGGTTGCAATTAGTGCGCTTTTAAAAGCTACATCCTTCGATTCACTTGAAAGTCGTTTTCCCGGTATTAGCATGATTTTTGTTTCTTCCCATATAAATTCATAAACATTGTCATGCGATTGCTAATGGAGTGAAGATCAGATATCCAATGACTTACTAACACGATATAGCACAAACCCATGTCAACAACTTCATGAAAATTTGAGTTAGAATAATAGTTACCGATAGACAATAAAAATATGCAACCACCGATCGGATCACCATACGAATACCAATCCATATCGAGACCAAATAATTATGCAATTCTTTTTGACACTAGATTTTCTTCGCAACTGCAGTCTATTACAAAGTAACAACCTCTACCATTAATATCTCCAAAGAACTTGGGCAATTGAACGTGAAGTTCTCCCATCTTTTTGAAGTCTGGTTACTTGAATGACTAATTTGTCTTAAACGGGATCGTGTGGTAACATGGAAGAATATGAGATTTGATTTCGGTGAAGACAGTGGAAGTGCGATCGACTTAAAATAAGTTGAGTGAAATAATTAAATGGTCTTAGTTTATGTTAACGAGAAATAAAAACTAAAACCCAACTTAAAATAAGTTGAGTGAAATAATAAAATGGGATCATGCGAGATGTCGATTTTCATGATTCGACGAATCGCACCGCACGCAAATCTAACGACATTCACTGGAATGTTTACCGGTCATCCTTGAAGGTCCACACATCACTGGTTTTGGTGATAATAAGATAGTAAATCTGCTTTCTGAGGGTTTTTCAATTTGCTCAATTTCGGAGTTCACTTGGATTGAGAGGGACAAGGTGGTAGGTTATTATAAGCTTCACTCATTCACCAATTTTCCTTTTTCTTTGTTTCACCAATTTCCCTATCTTTAGATCACCAAGTTGAATAGAGATTATAAGGCTCGGAGAAGGCCAGCCATATTGGATGCGCTACGTTCGATCACTGATGAAGTAAGAAATACTTTTTTAGTATTATTTTAACAATATTGTTTTCTATATTTCTTATCTTTATCTGTGTGCGAAGGTGGGTGATTTAGATATTGATGGTGTTGATAATGAAGATCCTTCTGCAGGCGAAGAACAAGTTCCTTCTCAAGCGAAAAGTAAGGGCAAGACGGTTGCTTCTAAGTCCTCTATGAAGAATGGCAATAAGAAGGAGAACCCCAAGAATAAAACAAAGATTTCTTATACTACCTATTCTCCTACTCCTCTAGTTTCTTGCTCTCAGGGAAATAAGTTAACATTCCCTGATGAGTCTACTTCTGCTTCTCCCATGGCCCAATTATCTCTCATCTTCAAAGACTCCTTAGCGGCTGCTGGTGATGACGATTTAGTTCACATATGTGAAATGGTTTCTTCCATATGCAATGCTCCCACTTTGAGTCATGAATGTCTACGAGTATCTGCCTTAGCCATATCTCCAGAATTTCTATTTGCTACGGGTTCTATGGTGTGCTTTCTTTTTCTCTTTTAAACTTGGATGAGTTCGAGTTAATACTTCTTCTTCATATTTCAATTATGTTAAATTCTCTTGTCCTTTTGTCGCTGCAGATGGCGCGAGCTTCTCATGCAGTTGCCTCTGACTTGCATAAAAAGAATCACTCCTTAGAGCTTGAAGCGAAACTTTTGAGTAAGACACAGGAGGCAGATAAACTTCGCCGGAGGAACAATCAGTTAATAGGTGTGTTTCTTATCGCTCCCTTATACCTTACAATTTTTGCCATGTCTTCATATTTTTTCAACTACATAAACATGCAGAAGTTTATAATTTGACCGAAGAGGAGGCTAGTCTTCCTAACGATCATGGTGCCCTTCTTGAGCGTCTTAATGCTTTCTTGAATAATTTTCCCATGCATGTTTTTGAGGATCTTATTTTGGAGGAATTGAGGTCGAAGTATGAAGCCCTTATTTGTGACCATAGGCCAATGTTAATTTCTAATAGGACTTTTCAGCGTCGCGCTCGAGAGGATAAAAAGAGAGTTAAGATTTTAGAAACGAAAAAGAATAATCTTATTACAGAGAGAGATCAGATACTTGTTAATGGTGCGAAGGCTCTGAAAGAATTTCATGATGCTCAACTTAAGATTCAAATAGAAATGGACCGGGCCATAAGTGAGAAGAATGCCCTTCTTGCTCGTGAAGATGAAGTTCGCTCTCTTCTTTTAATAGAGAATGATGCTGAGTTTGAGTGGGCTGCTAGAATCCTTAATAATGCTAGGTTGGAGGTGGGAACAAGTGTTAGTTTAGAATCTGACCATGCATTTCTGTTTAAAACCATCCTTTCTGAAAAACAAGGTTTTTCATTATCCTTGCTATTAACTTTTCCCCTGTTTTTATTTCTTAAATTGCTTACGCGTGATCTTAACCCTTGTCATTATTTCTTCACAGCTAATGAGAAGGAATTCTTGGAAAAGGAGGAGAAGTACTTGAAGGATATTGAAAGTATACAGGCGAAGTCCTCTGCTGAGATTGGAAGGTTGGAAGCAAAGTTTACAGCACGTGACACTAAGTGTCGCAGACTCAAGAAAAAGTTCAAAGTCACCGTTTCCAATCTAACAAAAAATGCTATTCGCTTACATGATGAGTCTGCTAAAGAATAAGTAGGCGATCTATGTTCTACACATCAAATTCACTTTCCATCACATTATGAGTTTAATGATCCTTCAGATAATGAAGAAACTTATGATATTTCTGATAGTGATATTGAATATGAAGATACTAATGAGGAAGATCGTGATTCTGAAGATCGTGATTCTGAAGTTTATGAAGTTAATGCTGGCGAGAAGTAGTCGTCCATTTTTTATGCCTTTTTCATGTTCTTTGTATTATATCTTCCTCTTTGTACATATACTGGTTATTCTTCAGCTTTTAATAGACATCACCTTTTTTACGCTTCTCCATTCTTCTCCTGACTATTCACCAAACGAAAGACACTTTCCTTTCCAATAATTTGTGTTAGTTTTTAGGATAATTTAGAGGAGCGAATGCAGTAACATATGTGCATGAGTCTATCATATTTGCAAGTAACCTATTGTTATCATGTTTAAGATGAGTCTATCATATGTGCGAGTAACCTATTTTTTGACATGAGGCTATCATACTTGTGCGAATAACATATTTTTGTTATATTTATAATTCCATTCTTGCCTCTGTTATTCGAAGGAGTATGATTGTTTCTGTTATATCCTTAATTCTATCAATACCTTAGTAATTCTCATTTTTTTCCTTTCGGAGAAATATCTCCCAAAATCGTTCATGGTTTTATCTGTTATTTGCTTTACCCTGCAAAAATAATGTTACTGCGGTCTAATGTGTTTGTTCATGAGGTCTTATTGACCCTCCCTAAGTAGAGGTCTTAATCATCCTCCCATGTTAATAAGACTTATTGTTCCCTAGGGTATTCATTTTGGTCATGCGATGAAATCGCAGGAGGTCCTTACGGTCTCGCGCAATGACCCATTGATCTCGCCTTATCATCTTTAGTATTATTTCCTCTGCAGCATGTTTTTATGCGCCAATACGACAGGTCTATACTCTTGTTTTGAGTTATAGTCCCATGATATTGACGTCTTTTGAAAGAATTCAGCTCCCTAATGGAGGGTGCCGTCCTTATCTTCCCCCTGATTGTCCCTTCAAGGAAGCGTACCTCACCGGGTTAGGGTGGGCTCCTCCCATCCAGTAATGCAAAAATCAGTTGTTTTCGCGGCTTCTTTCGGGACCGCACCCTAAGTGGGGTTTCTTGAGGACCGAGTGTATCATAACCAGGACTTGCCAAGAGCATCTAGGGACGCTCCAGACGCCCCCGGCACCCTTGGCTCAACCGTGTACCGCAGAACCCTGGTCGTGTTTCTACACTCCTTGATAGAGAACTTAGTATCTTAGTTTTTCAACTAAGGAGTATCTACCGGATATGCTTTTGTTTCGCCCCAAGTATCCATAACTCAGGCTCCAGGGTTGGTATGTCTTTCTCCCGAGCAATGCATTACTAGGTTTTCCCCAATTATGACGTGCGATAGGGCTTATCTTTATTTCCTCTTGCACATGTGCGAACTAGGGTGCACGCCACAATTGGATGCCTAGCCTCCCTAATTAGAGGTTTTATATTTTATTGCCCCCTATTGAGGTCTTATTTATGAGCTCTTATTGTTGCCTCTTTCTTATGCTTGTATCTGAGAAGTATTTATTAAGAAGAAATAAAAAATTTCTTTCAATATCTTTTGCTTGTACAATGGTGATTTCTCCTTCCTTTATTTACTCGCATACATTGAAATATCTTTCTAATATTTTATAATTATCTACTTGTTACTTCACCCTTTTTACTTCTTCACCGGCTTCGCACATAAGTAGTGTCTTTGAATTAATGTTTTCGCGTATCTGAATTGTAATACTGCTTTAGGTACTTCTCGTTATAAAGCCTACTCAACATTTTCTCCATATTTTTTCCATCCCTTTCCATTAACTTGTACATCCCATTACCAACATATTTGTTCACCACATATGGTCCATCCCATGTTATTTTACCTATCGTATTTTTCCCTTGTTTTTGATATGGTGATACTTCGGTCATAACTAACTCTCCTGGTTGGAATTCTCCCTTTTTGGATCGCTTCGCGTATTTATGTCTTTTTGCTATTTTGAATGCCCTCATGCGAATTTGACGAGTGCTAGTCTCTTCTTCATGTTTTTTTTTTTGATCCCAACATATTCTTTCTTTGATGATTCCGCACCTTCATGGCAATTATCAACTTCTCCTTCCATTGTTATGAAATCAACCATCAATCTTTCGCACCACTTGCTTTCTTTTGCGTCACTCTTACAATTTCTTCTTTTACTCGCACGCACTTCACTTTTCTCAACATCAATTTCATTGCATGTTTTCCCTTCATTAGTATCTCCTCTGATGATTCCAACAC
Organism: Papaver somniferum; assembly: GCF_003573695.1. NCBI lineage: Eukaryota > Viridiplantae > Streptophyta > Magnoliopsida > Ranunculales > Papaveraceae > Papaver > Papaver somniferum. The sequence goes on along the minus strand of NC_039358.1, from coordinate 8,237,222 downwards.
CTTGGGGTAATTGCAAATTAATACACTGATGATATGTAACCATGGTCTTCCAATTAATTCATTGTACAGGGATTCCATATCTACAACACAAAAGGTTATTTCTGTGGTAATTGTCTTAAGAGGGATTCGCATAGTCACCTCCCCTTTGGGCTTGTTAGCGGATCCATTGAAACCGTATATCTTATAAGTAGACGGAATCGGTTCTTCGTCCTTTCCACCCATTATCTTATATGCATGATAAAACAGTATGTCTACCGAGCTCTCAGGATCTATTAGTATTCTGTTTATCGCCCATGTGTCATCTTCCGTGACTTCATCATCTTCCTTTCTCATCCTTTGTTTGATTTCTAATTTAACTACAAGCGAACTCTCATGAAGTTCACCACCTCCTGGTACCTCTTCTGCGCTAAATGAAATTTGTTGTTTTTTCCAATCTTCTAATTTTGGAAACTTCACTAGGTTGAGTACTTACTTCCCTTCCTTATCTCTCGCATATACTCTGCTCAATACATTGTCATGGAAGTCCTCTATGCTTTTGTACGAATGTATTATTGAGTTACAATATAGATTTTTGGCATTTGTACTCACTTCAATCAAAAAAGAATTTCCCTTTATCCGCTCCTAATATTTGTCCTCCTGGTGGTGGTTGTGGTGGTGCATCTAGGAAGTGTCTGAGATTCCCTTGATCAATAATTCTTAATATAATTCTTTGTATATTCTTGCAGTTGTTTGTTGTATGACCATGAAACCTATGATAAGAGAAGAACTCTTTGTTTTTTCTTCCTGACGGTGGTTCTTGACCTAAATTTGGGGGCACAAGTATTTCTTCCATTAGTATAATTGTTTCCCAAATATTTTCCGCTGTTGTATTGAGAGGTGGCATCCTGACTTCATCATGGACTCTGTTGTTCGTGCCTTGATTATAATATCTCCTATTTCCCATGTATCCTTCTCCTTGAGTATCAAATCTTGCAACTTTGTTGTTTCCTCCATGATTATTGTATTGCCTCTCTATATATTCTCTCTCATACATTTCTTGGTCTCTGCTACTCATTGCTACTTGCTTTTGGTGATCTTCTGCGATTACTTTCTCTTTGCTGCCATACGAAGTGCCTACAACAGCGTTTGACATTCTTGGTAATAGACTCGCGTTTCCTTCTTTGTCACTCGTAACTGCAATTTGGTAAGACTCCGTGTCTCTTTACTTTTCTTCGAGAGAGATGTACTCTTCTTGGTACTCGCGTAACTCTGCCATTGTTATTCTGTCTTTCATCCTGAATACCTGCGTATCAACAGGTCAGTTGGAAATAGTCCATTGACGAATGCTAAGATGACATTTCTTTCATCCACTCATCCTGCCATTTCGCTACACATTGTCCTCCATCTGGTGGTCAAAGTTCGCAAGATTTCATTTGTCCTCCTTCGCAGGCTAAACACTTTCTCTATTCCTGGTTTCAGCATATTGTTGCTGATGTATTGTCCCAGGAACGAACTATGCATGCGTTGAAATGATCTTATCGATCCTACTAGCAATTCATCAAACCATTTGAAAGATTACCCGGTTAGGCTTGCAGGAAAATATTTGCATAAGACTGCATAATTGTCCTCCCATTGTAGTAGAGCTAAGCTGTACGCCTTTATATGTTGGACTTCACATGTATATCCATCAAAGATATTAGGGAATGTGGGTAATGTGTATTTGGTTGGTAGCGTTACCAGCTGTATTTTTCGTGCGAAGAGCGTCTTCGCTGCTTCTTTTATCGCCTCTTATAGCTGTTTTCTTCCTTCATCTTTTCCTCTTGCCATTAATTCTCTTAGTTCTGCTATTTCTCTTAAGATTTCACCGTTAGGAAATGGGTTTTCTTGTTGTTGCATAGGTATTTTCAACTGGGTATACCTCAACCTGTTTTCGTGCCTGTTTTGACGTTTGGCCTCTTCTAGTTCTTTTCGTTCTCCATCTTCTCTCATTTTTCTTCGCCTTTCTCTTTCATTTCTCGCGTGTTCCTGTGCGGCTCTATCTTTCTCATCTTGTCGTCTCAGCATTTCTCTTCCATGATGTATCATCCTTGCTTGTTCTGCGTCATTCTCTTTCTCTAACTCATCATGCATGCGGTTGTGTTAGAGCATTACTCGGTCGACCTCACATGCGTTGCTATCTCAAGCATGTTTGTCAATGTTAGTGATCAAAACTATAAGTCTTGATTTCTAGTATACTATAACTAAGTCTCGGACTAGGATATAAAGTGTAGTTGAGCTCAAGAACTCCATGGCGATTCATCATACAAATACGAAGAACTACTCAAGGAACCGGTGGACCTTTATCAACAAAAATGTATGTGGAGACTTGAACTTATCTATCACTCAAAAGTCTATCTACTCTATCTCTTACTCTTTTGAAACAAAAGTCGTTTGCTATATAGACTTTGATTATACACATTTGGTATTTCGAGACGAGTATATCTCGCCTATCTATATCTCGAAATATGTGTTGGTAAGAGTTTCCCTTCGATCAAGTTTATCTTTACCTAGTGACGAAAGTCATGATATGTTTCAATCACTTTGAAAATTTCTTTGACGAGAAATGGTGTAACAACTATATAACGTCCTCTAAGAATGTTTCAATGATTGAAATGAGACTTTAGATTACATAACCAATGGTGGGAACAAACATTGTTGTGGAAACACATATGTTTATAATTCATATTCCTTGAAACAAAGTTTGCGAACTTTGTTGATCAAGAGAACCGGAATATGGCGTGAAGCCTAGTTCGCGAACTCAGTCCGCAAACTGTCGAAGTTCTCAAACTCGAGAATTTTTGCTGGATTTTGTAAACTACTTGCGTGAGCCAAGTCCGCGAACCGATGAACTTATCATACCCAAGAATTTATGCTGGAGTTTGTAAACACTTTCCGGTAACTTAAGTTCGCGAACCTAGTCAGCGAACTTGAGAAGGTTATATATCTAAAGATGATTTCTGAACTTAAACTTAAAAAGACTAAGGAATGCAGTTTGCAAACCGTGGCTATAAAATTTCATAAACCGATCAAAGTGAATCAAATCATCTTTGCTTTAATTGTGTCTTTCTTCAATTGAACAACTCTCTAACTAGTTCGTTTGAAGTCAATTGAACTAGTTACGGTGAAGAAGAACATGGTTGATATGAAATCCTCATATGGATAACCATTTGGTTGACTATTGTTGAACCAACTAATGTGCACGTTTGGTTACGGTTACACAAACCTAGAAGCGTACATTTCAGATCTAACGGTTGAGAAATATTAGCTTGAATCTAAATTAGGTTTTCATTTAACGGTGAATATTGAATGCTTTGTAACAAGCTATTATTGATTGCAAACCCTGATTTGAAAGGCTATATAAATGATACATCCAACAATTGGGAAAACTAATTCCCACACCTCTCGTGTGATACTAGTTCCTTTGCTAGAGTCGATTCTCCTTTAACCTTTGGTTTCTTCTTAAAAACCAGGTTAACAACTTAAAGACTTCATTGGGATTGTGAAGACCGGTCGATACTACTTTCATCGTAGATGTGTGTTATGATCTTGCATCTTCTATCGTACGAGTACAATCAGATTGATTGGCTTGAGATTGATTTCTCCGATAGGAAAGATATAAAAAGTAATCACAAACATCTTCGTCTCATTGTTTGTGGTTTCGCAACATCTTGTTTCACTACCATACGATTAAGATTGTTGTGAGGTGATTGGTAACTCTGGGATATTCTTCGGGAATATAAGACCGGATTATCAATTTGTTCCTGTTCACCTTGATTACATATCAAAAGACGGAACAAAAACTTTAGGGTTTTTCCGTGGGAGACAGATTGATCCTTTGATAGACTTGTCTATGTGAGACAAATTTGTTTAATGTCAAGTCTTCGACTTTGGGTCGTAGCAACTCTTAGTTGTGGGTGAGATTAGCTAAGGAAATCAAGTGAACAGTATCCTGCTGGGATTAGAGGCGTAGGAGCATAACTGTACCTTAGATCAATGGGAGATTTATTGGAGTTCAACTACAGTCCAGTCCGAAGTTAGCTTGGAGTAGGCTAGTGTCTGTAGCGGCTTAATACAGTGTGTGTTCAATCTGGACTAGGTCCCGGGGTTTTTCTGCATTTGCGGTTTCCTCGTTAATAAAATTTTGGTGTCTGTGTTATTTCTATTTCCGCATTATATTGTTTATCTTTATAATTGAGATAATACAGGTTGTGCGTTGAAGTTCAATCAATTAGAATATCCGACCTTTCGGTTGTTGATTTCATTGATTGACACTTGGATATTGGTCTTTGGTACCATCCAAGTTATTCCTTGTATTTGATTAGAACTCGCAGTCCCTGCTTGAGTAAATCAAATCAAGAGAGAGATATAAACTCGTTGATATACTTTTAATTGATTGAGTCGTGTTAATTCTCTTAAAAGTATATTCGAGTTTGTCCATACAGATTGCTAAGAAAAATACTGGGTGGTGTTGTTAGACCCCTGCTTTTTCAATTGGTATCAGAGCAGGTAAACACGTTCAAGACCTTACAAGTCTGTGTTTGTAGCGATCTGACTCTATGGACAGTAGTGTTATCTCAATAAAGGCAACACCAGATCCAGGGATTTCAGAATTATCTTCCATGACTGATTTAATAAAATTTGTATAAGAAATTCTATATAAAACTCCACCAGGTCTAAAATCCCTTGAAGTGTTTTCAGAGCTTGAAAAGAAGCTTGAGAGCTTATCTCTTGATGTTGAGTGATACCTCCCAAAAGAGCAAGAATCTCCGGACAGGCTAAATCAAGTTATGATGAATAATATTCATGTTCAGGTTGATATTGATTTGCTAATCAGTGAGATCAATGCTCCTCCTCTGCGTAATCCAATTAGTTGTGATAAACTAAACAAATTACAAGAGGAGTTTAAATCTCAGTCATCTGAGTGTATCACCTCAAAGCATGAATTGATTTGTTGCTCAATTCCTGATACTTCCTATCAAGATAGTAGTATTATCTTCTTTTATGAAGAATCTAGGACGTCTCTTTTTATCAAAATAGTTTCCCTTCGCAGTACTAAAAACTATCTGTAGAAACTGTTTTTTATAAGTTGGAAACCAAGAAATCAGAAACACAAATTTTTTTGGGTTCTCTTGAAATTCTTTGATAGACTTATAAAAACAGTTCCTTGGGTGTTTCTCAACACTACAAGATTTAAGAGTTGTTGGAAAGAAACTATTTCTTGGTGCCATGGTGATCAAGACATTGTTCACCTCAACACAACTTGTTTGTGTTGAAAGTGTATCCTCACCAACAAATGCCCTGCTATGTATATGGTGAAGGAAGCACAACAACTGGGGCACACAGATTATATTCGGTAAGGCTGTAGAATTCAATTGGACGTTTCTAAAAAGGTATATATATAAACTTGAGCAAGTTTTATGTTTTTATTACTTGTTTGAGTACTTATAATGATCCATGTACATTGATTATCGTTCATTTCTACCTAACTTGATCTGTGTTTAAGGTTCTTAAATGTTTAGGTTTGAAAACATTAGTTCGGGATGTTTGGAATTCATGGTACACATACCAAGTATGCATAACATAATTTAAAACCAAAATCCAGGGGTTTAAGTTCGAAAACCCCGTTTGTATACTGATCCAGGATACGAAAATTCGTTTGCAAACCCATATGCATACTTGACGTCGATATTCGGTAAACTTGTTTTGGCCGTAACTTCTTCGTACGAACTCGGATTGACCTCATTCTTTTTGCACTCTCTTCCTCTTTGAATTATCTTCTAAATGGAAATGAGAAACCTTGAATTTGGATGAGTTAAGATTTTTATTTGTCCTGTCTCTTGTTTTTGAGTATTTTGTTCCGTTTCGTTGCACTTGTTTCACTTCTCTTGAACTTGGGCACTTGGATTCTTGGATTAATACTCTTCTAAGATAATTTATAGATTTTACAAAAATGTTGTAGGTGAATCACAAAGAAGGAATTTCAAGAATGTAAAGTAGTATGCAGTGCTATGAAATTCTTGAATGTTCACAATCATCCTATGTGAACTATGGTGCATGGTCGTTATTGACTTTGTATGTTATTCTTTGTTAATAAAATCTTTTTATACGCCTTTAGTAGCTATTATTGGTGTAAATCCATGCGAAAAAGATTGATTCTACCCTGTAAGAACAAATCATCTTGTATGTGCATTACGAGGTTGTCTTGATGCCTATGAAACTTCTTATGAGAGTTTATTCTTATTTTTGGGAAGAATAACTAGAGTTTGGAATATCCATTATTGTGACTGCACATATCTATGTCCGTTATTTTCATCTTCTTGCTTTTTAGGTTTATTTGGTTTAAATTCTAAAAATTTATTTGAAGGATGATTTTTGCAGTATTAATCTCTATGATTTTATATATTGCAATTTTTTATGGGATATGTATGTTTGCGTCCGTGAACTTGAAGGTCTCATATCTTGTCAAAAGTAAAGTCGTCTGTTGTCGATATTCAGTATTGATTTAAGAATGAATAGACTTTTGACAAATACAAAAGTTAAGCCTATTTTGTCAATTCATGATGGAAGATAAGTTAAAATATTTTGTGAAAAAGGATGAAGTCTATTATTGTTATGAAAATAATGATGTTAGATAGGATGAATCCTTGTATATTCCGCAATATTGATATTCCCCGATCCATATATTATGTATATACTGCAATACTCCATAAGTCCCTTCTTATGTTGAGTATATGAACGGCTATGCTAATCATTTTCTAATGGTTAAATTAGTCGTAAGCTCAGTAAGTTTTCTTATGTTGAGCATAATCAATTAAATTAATCACTTAGTGTCGTTTAATTTGGTTGTGTATTCCGATTAAATTAATCATGGGTTTACTTGTTATTAATTTAATTGAGTTTTGGATATAGAAAATCATTCTCATAGTTTTGGTGTCCAACAAAAATCCTTATTTTCTTTCGAAATTAAGGTCGCTCATGTTGTTCTTTCGGGAATGAATTCAAATGGGGGAGAGTTCTTTTGAACTTGTGCTTAATGGTAATATCTTGAGAGGAGTGCGGCTGTGGAATATTAGAGGGGTTATCTTGTATCTTTAAAGTCCTTGATGAATGCATTTAGCTTCGGATTTATGATTGCATCTAAATTAGTTGGTATGTTTTTTTTTTCTTTTAGTCATGAAATGTCTCTTTCGGAAATTTCATTATGATCCCGTTCTTATACCTTTGCCAATTTTATCGACTAAAAGGTGGAGAATTAATATGTATTTCACATTAAAAATGCATATGGTTTCAGATCATTGTGTAAGGGGGAGTGGTTTCCATGTGAGAGGGAGTATTGACTAAGGGGGAGTGATACATATCACTGTAGTATTATTGTCGAAGTTGTGATACAATTGAACTTTGATGTTGTATAATAATACTATGACACTGTATAACAATGATCGAGACCTATGTTTTCTCATTGTTATGGATACGGATCTTCAACAATAGTGATACCAAAACATACAACCTTTGGCATCATTGGAGTACTTGGAAGCGACGAAGATTTCAATTAATGTTGAAGATTAGGCATGTGGAATAGGACCTATTTAAGTTTCTTTATCTTTTTTTGTATTCCATATGTATTGATAGTTTTTCATTAAAATTGACAAAGGGGGAGATTGTTAGAGCATTGCTCGGTCGACCTCGCATGCGTTGCTATCTCATGCATGTTTGTCAATGTTAGTGATCAAAACTATAAGTCTTGATTTCTAGTCTACTATAGCTAAGTCTCGGATTAGGATAAAAAGTGTAGTTGAGATCAAGAACTCTATGGTGATTCATCATACAAAGATGAAGAACTACTCATGGAACCGGTGGAACTTCATCAACAAAAAGGTATGTGGAGACTTGAACTTATCTATCACTCAAAATTCTATCTACTCTATCTCCTACTCTTTGAGACAAAATTCGTTTGCTATATAGACTTTGATTATACACATTTGGTATTTTGAGCCGAGTATATCTCGCCTATCTATATCTCGAAATATGTGTTGGTAGGCGTTTCGCTTCGATCAAGTTTATCTTTACCTAGTGACGAAAGTCATGATATGTTTCAATCCCTTTGAAAATTGCTTTGACGAAAAATGGTGTAACAACTATATAACACCCTCTAAGAATATTTCAATGATTGAAATGAGAGTTTATATTACATAACCAATGGTGTACATAAACATTGTGGTGGAAACACATGTGTATAAGTCTTATTCCTTGAACCAAAGTTTGCGAACTTTGTTGATCAAGAGAACCAGAATATGGCGTGAAGCCAAGTCCGCGAACTGTCGAAGTTCTCAAACCCGAGAATTTCTGCTGAAGTTTCTAAACTACTTGCGTGATCCAAGTCCGCGAACTCAGTCTGCGAACCGGTGAAGTTCTCATACCCGAGAATTTCTGTTGGAGTTTGTAAACTATGTCCGGTAACTTAAGTCTGCGAACCTAGTCCGCGAGCTTGAGAAGGTTAGATATCTAAAGATGAACTTAAACTTAAAAAGACTAAGGAATGTAGTTTACAAACCGTGGCTATAAAATTTCATGAACCGATTCAAGTGAATGAAATCATCTTTGCTTCAATTGTGTCTTGTGTAGTACATGAGATTTCCTTGTAATTGAACAACTCTCTAACTAGTTCGTTTGAAGTCCATTGAATTAGATATGGTGAAGAAGAACATGTCTGATATGAAATGCTCATATGGCTAATCATTTGGTTGACTATTGTTGAACCAACTAAGGTGCATGTTTGGGTACAGTTACACAAACCTAGAAGCGTACATTTCATTTGTGTGTGACAATCTAAGTTTTTGATCTAACAGTTGAGAAATATTATCTTGAATCTAAATCAGGTTTTCATCTAATGGTGAATATTGAATGCTTTGTTACTAAGATAACATTGATTACAAACCCTGATTTGAAAGACTATATAAAGGAGACATCTAGCAATTGGGAAAACTAATCCCCACATCTCTCTTGTGATACTAGTTCGATTGCTAGAGTCGATTCTCCTTTAACCTTTGGATTCTTTTTAAAAACCAGGTTAACGACTTAAAGACTTCATTGGGATTGTGAAGCCAGACCAATACTGCTTGCATCATAGTTGTGTGATATGATCTTGCATCTTATATCGTACGAGTACAATCATATTGATTGTCTTGAGATTGATTTCTCTGATAGGCAAGATATAAAAAGTAATCACAAACATCTTCGTCTCATTGTTTGTGATTCCGCAACATCTTGTTTCGCTACCATACGATTAAGATAGTTGTGAGGTGATTGATAACTCTAGGATGTTCTTCGGGAATATAAGGCCGGATTAGCAATTGGTTCCTGTTCACCTTGATTATATAAAAAAAAACTTTAGGGTTTTTCTGTGGGAGACAGATTGATCCTTTGATATACTTGTCTGTGTGAGACATATTTTTGTTTATTGACAAGTCTTCGACTTTGGGTCGTAGCAACTCTTAGTTGTGGGTGAGATCAGCTAAGGGAATCAAGTGCGCAGTATCTTGCTGGGATCAGAGGCGTAGGAGTATAACTGTACCTTGGATCAGTGGGAGATTTATTGGGATTCAACTACAGTCCAGTCCGAAGTTAGCTTGGAGTAGGCTAGTGTCCGTAACGGCTTAATACAGTGTGTGTTCAATCTGGACTAGGTCCCGGGGTTTTTCTTCATTTGTGGTTTCCTCGTTAACAAAACTCTGGTGTCTGTGTTATTTCTATTTCTGCATTACATTGTTTATCTTTATAATTGAAATAATACAGGTTGTGCGTTGAAGTTCAATCAATTAGAATATCCGACCTTTCGGTTGTTGATTTCATTGATTGACATTGTATATTCGTATTTGGTACCATCCAAGTTATTCCTTGTATTTGATTACAACTCGTAGTCCATGCTTGAGTAAATCAAATCAAGAGAGATATATAAACTCGTTGATATACTTTTAATTGATTGAGTCGTGTTGATTCTCTTAAAAGTATATTCGAGTTTTTCCATACAGATTGCTAAGTGAAATATTGGGTGGTGTTGTTAGACCCCTGCTTTTTCAGGGTGTATTCTCCATTTCGCTCTGGTCTACCTTCTCTGCGACGTCCTCACCTGGATTCATTCTCACCCACCTGTACATACCGATCTTCTATGCGATGGCGTTCACGCTCCTCCTGTGAAATTTCGCGCACCTGAAAAGTGTTATCCAAAAGTTGTCCCTGTCCATTGTCTCCACGTTCAGATCTACTTCTCCTAGAGGTACTTCTGTTTGTTCTCGATCTCGCACGTGTTGTTCTGGATCGTGATTGTGACCTTTGCTCTTGTAATCTATGATTTTCCTCTTTTAACTCATCATTTTGTCGCGTCAAGTTCGCACGTAGTTCCTATTCTCTTCTTTTTTTCGTCTGTTAACCGCTGCCTGAGCTCTCCAATAGTCATGTTCTCTTCATTTTCTCCTACTGCTCCTTCTTCATGTGTCCGTTCTTCATTTTCCTCTGTTGTATCTTTATCTGTGGTATGAACACTAACTTCATGCATCGTAGTTTATGTTGGCGTTCTCTTCTGGTAATGGCTGGACCTGAGATCGAACTCTCCGAGGTTGATTGTTCCTCGCTCCCATAGTGAAGATTCTGCAATTTCACTTCTCCTACTTCCTGCAATCCTTCTACTTCTCCCAACGGGTGTTGTGTTTTCTCCTACGGATGTTTGTCTCACCATCTTCTGTTCCTGCAATAACACTTTCCTTAAAGATTTAAATCAACAAAACCTTTCTTATAAGATGAAAACTTGAATATATTATTCTCATAAAAAAAAATAAATCTAATAAAACAAATAATAATCCTAATAAATAAAATACCAAACTGATAAATATCCAAAATATAACCATATCTTGCAATATACTCTCTACATTCCTAATGCGTCGTGTATCACGTTGAAAACATAAGAATAGATTAAAAAAGAAAGAAAGACACTGAAAATAAAAATGTAAAGCCGCGTTGTCGATCGCCACCGCGCTAATGCAGATTTAATGTGAAGCCACGTAAGCCGCATGCTCCACAATCCAGTATATTCACGAGTGAAGCTTTAATGTATGGATATGATTTACTTTAAGTCAACCTCCTTTTGTTTCCCACAACAGAAAAGTTCGAAATTAAAAATGGGTATGTGTAGAAATGGGTTTGTCTTACATGATTGCCAAAGAAATGGAGTTCCACGATTACCAAGTGATGCAAGGGAGACCTGTATACACACACGTCACTCAACATGCTATATAGCACATAATATGGCGTGAGCATATATGTCATCGGGGTTTAGCAATTCCTTCCTTCGCTTGAAAACAGAACTTGTCTTTCTCCCGATGGAAAGAATCGATTTTGATATATTACTATAGCTCATGAGAGCATTCACTGTGGCTGAGCTTATTACTATGGCGTCAGCTGACTGTCAGCATATAATTCGATCACTTCAAAATATTAGGCGCCTGCCAAAACACTTACTCTCGCTCTCCATCTCTCTTCAACAGTTCAAGTATTGAGTAGTCTACTGTAAATCTTCAAATTCCACAGTCTATTTTTCCTTCTTTCAGACAACTTTCACCCTAATTTTTGATACTATAATTAGTGTATCATTTATTTATTTTTGTAATAAGTTTCCCTTCAGTTATCTGCCGACCGGTATTCAATTTGAATATTGTAGGTGGAGGAATGGCAACATATTCGACATTAATATGCGCTCCAATAATGGGAAAATCTATGAACCAGATGATTCTTGATATAGACAAAGCTAGAGAAATTGGAGTTGATATGGTTGAAATCAGATTGGACTATCTATCAAGCTTCAATCCTTACCAAGATATTCAAATTCTAATAAAAAGTTGTACCATGTTAACTCTTTTCACCTACAGGTACACATCATTCTTTCTTAATTTTTCCTTACTGATCAGTTTGTTTGAATGATGAGTACTTATATATATCACAATATATATAAACTAAAGACTTGTGCCATTAGTGGTTATAGGGGCTGTATATCATTATCAGTACTGGATAATATCCAGTTTCTTGTTTTGGGCATAATTTCAACACCATCATCGGTTTTTGAAGCCCTCATCTAATTTTTGGTGGGGGAATGGGTTCTATCCCCTGTCTCTGACCGGACAAACATGTATAGTCCAACCCGCGGTTTGTCTAGTACGCTGAGAGATTGATGATCAATAATATATTCTTCTTTTCTTTAAAGAAATATTTTAATCATCAAAAAATAAATACTTCATCCGTTTTATAAAAAAATGATATTTTTATTTTTTTCAATTTAATATACTTTTAGGCAAAAATAAAGATGTGAATGTATTTTTTTCCCTAAAATAGAGGTAATAGTACAGTATAACTGATTTGTTTTCATTTTATTCTTATTTAGACCCAAATGGGAAGGAGGTGAGTACGAAGGTGATGACAGTATTCGGCTCGATGCACTTAAACTTGCCATGGAGCTGGGAGCTAATTATATTGATGTTGAGCTTCAGATTAGTTTCTTTTAATCTACTAATTATGTTCTGCTAATTATATCCGATTGTATTTGTACTTTAATTATTACATAAGTTTTGATGTCAACCTTTTTTCGGTACCTAATTAATTTTTCAAAAATTAACTATTGTCAGTTGTCAACTTGCTGTTCGAATATATTAATTTTTTAAAAAGTCTAAAGGTTAACATCAAACAAAAAATAATTGTTGTTTAACGTGGTATTATTATCTTGTCTGAAGGTTGCACATGAGTTTATTAGTTCGTTAGATGAGAAGACACGTGAAAAGTCTAAAATTATCGTTTCTTCTCATAACTACCATGCAACTCCATCAGTGGAAGAAATAGGCGATCTTATGGTAAGTATACAATCTACTGGTGCTGACATAGTGAAAATTTTCGTAATCAGTCAATGGTTGGGTATTGTGAGTAATGGATTGACTTCGATTTATCTACTTGATGAAATCTCTACAGTTAATAGGAGCTGTTAATACCATTGTTAGGAGACCGAGTGATGGGAAGTTAATTGGTTACAACACCGACTATGTTGGTGCTATTTCTGCCATAGAAGATGGGCTGAGAGGTTTCTCACATACTCCACATACTTCATTTAGACCTATGTTGCTTCTGGTGTGACCCAATTTTATAAGCGTACTTTTGCAGGTTCAGATCAAAATTACCATGGAAGTGGTTCGCCCTTAGAAGGTAAATTATTTGTTGTTATTGGAGCAGGTGGTGCAGGTAAGGCCCTTGCTTATGGTGCAAAGGCAAAGGGAGCCAAAGTTGTGATAGCCAACCGCACTTATGGTAAGATTCCAGAATTGTCCATCGTCTTCCTTGACATTTCTAGGTGATAATTTTTATGTTGTGTCATCTCCAAGAGCGTTCCAGAGAACTAGCAGCGTTGGTCGGAGGAGATGCAATTACTCTTTCTCAGTTGGAAACTTTCTGCCCAGAGGATGGGATGATTCTTGCAAACACGACATCTATAGGAATGCATCCGAAAATTGAAGAAACACCAATACCAAAGGTTTGTCCCTATCAGTTACATCTAAATGCATGATGCGCTTGCTTTCTCGAATAATTGGAGTAGTTTTCTAGTCTTGCAATCAATGAAATCTTACATAAAGAAACTATGTTGTTATTTGCAGCATGCCCTAAGTGCTTATGCACTGGTTTTTGATGCCGTTTACACTCCAAAAATGACAAGACTTTTGCTGGAAGCAAAAGAATCGGGAGCTGCAGTTGTTACTGGGGTAGATATGTTCATCGTCCAGGCATATGAACAATATGAAAGGTTCACTGGTTTGCCAGGTTAATAATCATTTCTCTTCTTATTATTTATTTTTCTCCCCTTTCCTAATTAATTAAACTAGTCCTAACACTTGCATTATCCTTCTTTCGGCAGCGCCTAAGGAACTCTTCAAGGAAATCGTGTCTAAAATGTAATTGTTAAGGTGATCTGGTTGTTAGGCTCTCGTTCTCGTCTACATCCTCCTATTGATATCTTGTTGTTGTATTTGGTAATCTCAGAAATAAAACAAACATTTTTCTCTAGAGTTTCTATAGCAAATGAGCTTATGTTCTGTTAACACAACATTCAGGACATCTCCAACGTGACCCAAAGTTGTGCACAATAGTTCTTTATTAAGGGTTTTCTATCTTTGGTATTACTTGTATTATGAAACTGTAATCAGTCAGGAAACACGTTGGCTTGAAGTTCAAGGAACTAGTGTATATATATGTTGAGTCTCTTTGTAACTCGATTGTACAGTTAATAATCAATAACAAAGTTCTGTTCAAAGTCTGTTCTTCTATTTCTCTAGGTTAACCTAAACCTAAATTAGTTCTAGCTTGGTATCATCTAGGTTTTAGGATCCTCAAAACCATGTCTACTGAACCCTCTACGATTTCTTCTACAATCTCTTTACTTATTCAATCTACTTCTCTTTCACAATCATCAATCATGGCCCCTGTTCAATTCTCTCAACCTCATCACATCATCACCGTTAAACTGGATGAAACCAACTATTCTCTATGGCGTGCTTAGTTTTTGTCGTATCTTCAGGGTTATGATCTAGATGGTCATGTTACTGGTACAAAACCCTGCCCAGCACCTGCTCTCGCTGATGAATCCCCCAATCCATCTTTTGCTTCATGGACAAAATAAGATAAAATCCTGGTTAGTTGGGTGTTCTCCTCTCTTACTCCTTCTGTTCTCCGTCATGTTTATCTTCTTACAACAACCAAAGAAATCTGGACCTCTCTCGAATCTCTATATGCTTCTAATTTTGTTGCTCAAATTCATCATCTTCACTGCGAGTTATGTGCACTTAAGAAAGGATCTCAAACCATGCGAGCATATATTGATCATGCTCGAGATTTAGTTGATAGTCTTGCTGCTTCCAACACCACGGGTACAGATAAAGAGTTTCGTCATTGTCTTCTTGCTGGTTTAGACAATTCTTATAATGCTATTGTTACATCCCTCACTACTACTATGAGATCTCTTACAGTCGAGGATTTTCTTACGTTTCTACTTACGTTTGAGTTACGGATTGAACAACAGACCAAGACGTTGAATGCTCAACCTGTTGCTAATCTAGCTGCACCATCTCGACAGCCTGCATCTCATTTTCTTACACCGACTGTCTCTTTAGCACCATCTGCTTCGACTTTTTCTCAATGTCATTTCTCTGGGAATAACAGACCACAGCCTTAACGTGGTCCTAGTCGTTCGGATGTACCTTATCATGAGCATAGGAGTCATAATTTACCTTTTAAATACAGTACAGCTAATTATTTGAATCCATTATATTTAATTGTCTCGGATGTATGGGGTCCCTCTCATATTTTATCTAATGAAGGTTACAAATATTATGTCATATTTATTGATGCTTATAGTCGTTTTACTTGGATGTTTCCTATGTCTCACAAATCTGATGTCTTTTCTATATTCTTTTTGTTCCAAAAGCATGTAAAAATATTTTTAATAGAAAGATAAAAATATTCCAGTTTGACAATGCTGCTGAGTATCGCAAACTTACTCCGCATCTCCAGAAACTTGGGATTTTTCATCGTTTTTCATGCCCACATACTTTTGAGCAAAATGGTTTGGTTGAACGACGTCATCGTCATATTCGTGAAACTGGTCTTACTATCTAAAATATGGCTTCTGAGCCATCTTCATATTGGTATCATTCGTTTTACACTGCTTGTTATTTAATGAATCGTGTCCCTTCGACTTCCGTTGATAATTCCTCTCCATATAAAGCTCTTTTTGGTCTCCCACCAGATTATACCTCTCTTCGTGTATTTGGTTGTCTATATTTTCGTCACTTACGTCCGTATAGGTCTCACAAAATGGAGCCTCTTTCTTATCCTTGTGTTTTTATTGGCAATAGTCCATCTCACAAAGGTTACAAATACCTTCATATTCCTATTGGTAATATATATGTTAGTCGTCATGTTGTTTTTGATGAGACTACCTTTCCCTTTGCATCCGCGATATCACCTTCACCGGCGTCGACTACTTCTCTGGTAACAAATCCTTTACCCTTATATATTTCCTTACCACCGGTTTCGTTCTCTCGGACTCCTGTTGCTCCGCTGCCGCCAGTTTCAACTACTCCATTTAGTTCGTCCAACATTACACAGTTCAGAACTGTCCAGTTTTCACCCTCATATTTGGGTCCACTGTCAGCTCCCGGGTGTACACCTGCCACCGACCAGTCTCCACCTGTCCAACCAGCATCGACAAATTCAGTTCCTCAAGCTCCTGTTCTTCCACTGACAGTGCTGCTGCTATGCCAGATGTCACTTTGTCAGTACCTGCACCTGCCTTTGCTCCTGATTCAAATTTTTCTTCAACTCCAGCACCTGACTCGACATCATCTCACTCGACTGCACCTGATGCACCTTCTCTGTCTACACCACCTAATTTAGGAGCTCATCCAATGGTGACTCGAGCAAAGGATGGGATTTTAAAGCCAAATCTCTTATATTCTTCCAAGTATGCATTGAGTACTGACTCTCTTTTTGAGCCGACTTGTTACTCGCAGGCTCAAACTAATCCACATTAGCGTGCAGCCACTGATGATGAATTTAATGCGTTGCTTCGCAACGGAACTTGGACACTGGTACCTTATTATCCATCTATGAACGTAATTGGCTGTAAATGGGTATTTCGTATTAAACGAAATCATGATGATACAATTGAACGCCATAAAGGTCATTTGGTTGCTAAAGGTTATAATCAACAAAAGGGAATCGATACTCTGAAACGTTTAGTCTGGTTGTTAAACCATGTACTATACGTATTATTCTTACATTGGCTTTATCTTCCAATTGTCTCATTCATCAAATTGATGTGCAGAATGCATTTTTACACGGACAACTTGAAGAAGAGGTATACATGAAGCATCCTCCAGGTTATGTGGACCCTCGATTTCCTACGCATGTTTTCAAATTACATCGTTCTCTTTATAGACTTAAACAGGCTCCTCGTTCATGGTACCAGAAATGTAAGGTCCTTTTAGGATAATGGGGAAGACATTCCAGCAATCATCCTTTGAATATTATGTGGAAATATTGGTTTTGTCATGGAAATCGATATGATGCATGATTCTATGCATCCTTCCTTTCCAAACGAATGCCCCAAATAAATGACTCATTCTTTACGATAAAAATATCATAATTAGCAAAGAAATTCTCTACTGTACTCTTCAGGATTGAGCTCTAAATCCGGATACTCTGTTCTCCTATCCTTTTTGGGGTAGAGGGATATCAATCCAGCAACGCGACGAGCGTATTCAACCATAATCCTAATGCAATCACCGCTCAGTTGATAGATTGCACGCGAGAATCTCGCATCAGAAAGGATCCTATAAAATAAAGGTATCTGAGGGTTGTAAAGAGGAATTGGAAGGCCAGCGAGGATCCTAACTGAAATGATGATCTTTTGGTCATTCCAGTGATCAAGCGAGAACCACCTGGGGTTAAAAGCAGAAGTGGATTTTGAATTGGGAGGAACAGATAGTACAAAGCCTTTATTCTTGAACTCCTCTTGAATTCTACTGAATTCCCTATCGTTCTTCCAACCAGCAGGAGGCATTTTTAGTATGGGAATGAGGGATAATGAAAATACGACATTTAAAGATGATCAAATGAGATCAAAATCAGAGTGATGATCATAATACGAGAAGTGAAGAACGAAGGTGAAGAAATGAAGAGAAAATGGGTAAGATTATCATCTTAAAAGTTGATGAGAAAAATAAAAAAATCAGAAAAATAGCTGAAAAAAA
>NC_039358.1:8213502-8219360 GCF_003573695.1 Papaver somniferum | reverse complement strand
CAACGCGACGAGCGTATTCAACCATAATCCTAATGCAATCACCGCTCAGTTGATAGATTGCACGCGAGAATCTCGCATCAGAAAGGATCCTATAGAATAAAGGTATCTGAGGGTTGTAAAGAGGAATTGGAAGGCCAGCGAGGATCCTAACTGAAATGATGATCTTTTGGTCATTCCAGTGATCAAGCGAGAACCACCTGGGGTTAAAAGCAGAAGTGGATTTTGAATTGGGAGGAACAGATAGTACAAAGCCTTTATTCTTGAACTCCTCTTGAATTCTACTGAATTCCCTATCGTTCTTCCAACCAGCAGGAGGCATTTTTAGTATGGGAATGAGGGATAATGAAAATACGACATTTAAAGATGATCAAATGAGATCAAAATCAGAGTGATGATCATAATACGAGAAGTGAAGAACGAAGGTGAAGAAATGAAGAGAAAATGGGTAAGATTATCATCTTAAAAGTTGATGAGAAAAATAAAAAAATCAGAAAAATAGCTGAAAAAAAATAGTTGTAGAGAGGGGAGAAAAAGAAAGAAGAAGATCGAGAGTAAATAAAAGATTTACTCCCATTTCCCTAGGTATTCACCTCATTGACGCGATGATTTGAAAACGGACGGATAGGAAGAAGCGGTTATAAGAGACGTGTCAGATAGTGAGTGGATGAGAAGACACGCGTAAGTTGATATGCCTAAATTAAGGAAATATGTCGGCAGGAAAGAATACGAAAAGGTGAGCGGGTGCGGCAGAATAAATTGGAATTTCTCATATCTCTCTCTTAGTCAAAAGAACGATATGAGAAGAGGAAAAATATATGAGTAAAATACCGCACACCTATTAGACATGCGAGATAACGACCATCAGTTCTGAGCGAAGATAACCGCATATAGTATATCCAGAATGACACAACAGATGACGTCATCTTAGTCACGAGAAAAGTGTGAAGAATCATGCGATATTATAGAGCACATGCAAAAAGAGTCAATGTAAGTGTGCGTCAATGACGCACGCCAAATCCGAAAATAAGGGCTTTATTAGCTGTCATCCACTATGTAAATCCCTATATAAGGGACCGAGCGACCTTGTATCAAGAGAGATATTTTTAAGAGTTGGGACAAGGAATTTAGCAGAGAGAAAGATTGTTTGTTCTCCAAGTTAGAGTTTTCTGATTATTATGTATTCAAATTAAAAATCTAATAAAAGTTCCAATGAATTTGATGATGATTACTTAAATTTTTCTATAGAATTCCTTAAGGGTGTGGTTGTAGGATTTCTTGGAACTACAAGTAGATTTCGGGAACTACCACCTCAACGACATCCTTATGGAAAGAATTATCTTCGAACATTTCATCGTTATCAGACACTTGATTATTTGACTGAACATTAGTGTCGATATCGTGTTCAACCTCTCCAAGATTGTCGTGAAACCCAGCCTAGCAGGTTGCAATTAGTGCGCTTTTAAAAGCTACATCCTTCGATTCACTTGAAAGTCGTTTTCCCGGTATTAGCATGATTTTTGTTTCTTCCCATATAAATTCATAAACATTGTCATGACGATTGCTAATGGAGTGAAGATCAGATAGCCAAGGACTTACTAACACGATATAGCACAAACCTATGTCAAAAACTTCATGAAAATTTGAGTTAGAATAATAGTTACCGATAGACAATAAAAATCTGCAACCACCAATCCGAGTAATTATTTCTCGGTTGTTAAACCACTCAATCGGATCACCATACGAATACCAATCCATATCGAGAACAAATAATTATGCCATTCTTTTTGACACCATATTTTCTTCGCAACTGCAGTCTATTACAAAGTAACAACCTCTACCATTAATATCTCCAAAGAACTTGGGCAATTGAACGTGAAGTTCTCCCATCTTTTTGAAGTCTGGTTACTTGAATGACTAATTTGTCTTAAACGGGATCGTGTGGTAACATGGAAGAATATGAGATTTGATTTCGGTGAAGACAGTGGAAGTGCGATCGACTTAAAATAAGTTGAGTGAAATAATAAAATGGGATCATGCGAGATGTCAATTTTCATGATTTGAAGGATGATTTTTGCAGTATTAATCTCTATGATTTTATATATTGCAATTTTTTATGGGATATGTATGTTTGCGTCCGTGAACTTGAAGGTCCCATATCTTGTCAAAAGTAAAGTCGTCTGTTGTCGATATTCAGTATTGATTTAAGAATGAATAGACTTTTGACAAATACAAAAGTTAAGCCTATATTGTCAATTCATTGATGGAAGATAAGTTAAAATATTTTGTGAACAAGGATGAAGTCTATTATTGTTATGCAAATAATGATGTTAGATAGGATGAATCCTTGTATATTCCGTAATATTGATCTTCCCCGATCCATATATTATGTATATACTGCAATACTCCATAAGTCCCTTCTTATGTTGAGTATATGAACGGCTATGCTAATCATTTTCTAATGGTTAAATTAGTCTTAAGCTCAGTAAGTTTTCTTATGTTGAGCATAATCAATTAAATTAATCACTTCGTGTCGTTTAATTTGGTTGTGTATTCCGATTAAATTAATCATGGGTTTACTTGTGATTAATTTAATTGAGTTTTGGATATAGAAAATCATTCTCATAGTTTTGGTGTCCATGACTTCAAATGGGGGAGAGTTCTTTTGAACTTGTGCTTAATGGTAATATCTTGAGAGGAGTGCGGCTGTGGAATATTAGAGGGATTATCTTGTATCTTTAAAGTCCTTGATGAATGCATTTAGCTTCGGATTTATGATTGCATCTAAATTAGTTGGTATGTTTTTTTTTTCTTTTAGTCATGAAATGTCTCTTTCGGAAATTTCATTATGATCCCGTTCTTATACCTTTGCCAATTTTATCGACTAAAAGGTGGAGAATTAATATGTATTTCACATTAAAAATGCATATGGTTTCGGATCATTGTGTAAGGGGGAGTGGTTTCCATGTGAGAGGGAGTATTGACTAAGGGGGAGTGATATATATCACTGTAGTATTATTGTCGAAGTTGTGATACAACTGAACTTTGATGTTGTATAATAATACTATGACACTGTATAACAATGATCGAGACCTATGTTTTCTCATTGTTATGGATACGGATCTTCAACAACAGTGATACCAAAACTTACAACCTTTGGCATCATTGGAGTACTTGGAAGCGACGAAGATTTCAAGTAATGTTGAAGATTAGGCATGTGGAATAGGACCTATTTAAGTTTCTTTATCTTTTTTTGTATTCCATATGTATTGATAGTTTTTTCATTAAAATTGACAAAGGGGGAGATTGTTAGAGCATTGCTCGGTCGACCTCGCATGCGTTGCTATCTCATGCATGTTTGTCAATATTAGTGATCAAAACTATAAGTCTTGATTTCTAGTCTACTATAGCTAAGTCTCGGATTAGGATAAAAAGTGTAGTTGAGCTCAAGAACTCTATGGTGATTCATCATACAAATATGAAGAACTACTCAAGGAACCGGTGGAACTTCATCAACAAAAAGGTATGTGGAGACTTGAACTTATCTATCACTCAAAATTCTATCTACTCTATCTCCTACTCTTTGAGACAAAAGTCGTTTGCTATATAGACTTTGATTATACACATTTGGTATTTTGAGCCGAGTATATCTCGCCTATCTATATCTCGAAATATGTGTTGGTAGGCGTTTTGCTTCGATCAAGTTTATCTTTACCTAGTGACGAAAGTCATGATATGTTTCAATCCCTTTGAAAATTGCTTTGACGAAAAATGGTGTAACAACTATATAACACCCTCTAAGAATGTTTTAATGATTGAAATGAGAGTTTATATTACATAACCAATGGTGGACATAAAAATTGTGGTGGAAACACATATGTGTATAAGTCTTATTCCTTGAACCAAAGTTTGCGAACTTTGTTGATCAAGAGAACCAGAATATGGCGTGAAGCCAAGTCCGCGAACTGTCGAAGTTCTCAAACCCGAGAATTTCTGTTGGAGTTTCTAAACTACTTGCGTGATCCAAGTCCGCGAACTCAGTCTGCGAACCGGTGAAGTTCTCATACCCGAGAATTTCGGTTGGAGTTTGTAAACTATGTCCGGTAACTTAAGTCTGCGAACCTAGTCTGCGAGCTTGAGAAGGTTAGATATCTAAAGATGAACTTAAACTTAAAAAGACTAAGGAATGTAGTTTACAAACCGTGGCTATAAAATTTCATGAACCGATTCAAGTGAATGAAATCATCTTTGCTTTAATTGTGTCTTGTGTAGTACATGAGATTTCCTTGTAATTGAACAACTCTCTAACTAGTTCGTTTGAAGTCCATTGAATTAGATATGGTGAAGAAGAACATGGTTGATATGAAATGCTCATATGGCTAATCATTTGGTTGACTATTGTTGAACCACTAATGTGCATGTTTGGGTACGGTTACACAAACCTAGAAGCGTACATTTCATTTGTGTGTAACAAGCTAAGTTTTTGATCTAACAGTTGAGAAATATTAACTTGAATCTAAATCAGGTTTTCATCTAATGGTGAATATTGAATGCTTTGTTACTAAGATAACATTGATTACAAACCCTGATTTGAAAGACTATATAAAGGAGACATCTAGCAATTGGGAAAACTAATCCCCACATCTCTCTTGTGATACTAGTTCGATTGCTAGAGTCGATTCTCCTTTAACCTTTGGTTTCTTTTTAAAAACCAGGTTAACGACTTAAAGACTTCATTGGGATTGTGAAGCCAGACCAATACTACTTGCATCATAGTTGTGTGATATGATCTTGCATCTTATATCGTACGAGTACAATCATATTGATTGGCTTGAGATTGATTTCTCTGATAGGAAAGATATAAAAAGTAATCACAAACATCTTCGTCTCATTGTTTGTGATTCCGCAACATCTTGTTTCGCTACCATACGATTAAGATAGTTGTGAGGTGATTGATAACTCTAGGCTGTTCTTCGGGAATATAAGACCGGATTAGCAATTGGTTCCTGTTCACCTTGATTATATAAAAAAAACTTTAGGTTTTTTTTGTGGGAGACAGATTGATCCTTTGATATACTTGTCTGTGTGAGACAGATTTTTGTTTATTGACAATTCTTCGACTTTGGGTCGTAGCAACTCTTAGTTGTGGGTGAGATCAGCTAAGGGAATCAAGTGCGCAGTATCTTGCTGGGATCAGAGGCGTAGGAGTATAACTGTACCTTGGATCAGTGGGAGATTTATTGGGATTCAACTACAGTCCAGTCCGAAGTTAGCTTGGAGTAGGCTAGTGTCTGTAGCGGCTTAATACAGTGTGTGTTCAATCTGGACTAGGTCCCGGGGTTTTTCTGCATTTGTGGTGTCCTCGTTAACAAAACTCTGGTGTCTGTGTTATTTCTATTTCTGCATTATATTGTTTATCTTGATAATTGAAATAATACAGGTTGTGCGTTGAAGTACAATCAATTAGAATATCCGACCTTTCGGTTGTTGATTTCATTGATTGACACTGGATATTCGTATTTGGTACCATCCAAGTTATTCCTTGTATTTGATTACAACTCGCAGTCCATGCTTGAGTAAATCAAATCAAGAGAGAGATATAAACTCGTTGATATACTTTTAATTGATTGAGTCGTGTTGATTCTCTTAAAAGTATATTCGAGTTTTTCCATACAGATTGCTAAGTGAAATATTGGGTGGTGTTGTTAGACCCCCGCTTTTTCAGGGTGTATTCTCCATTTCGCTCTGGTCTACCTTCTCTGCGACGTCCTCACCTGGATTCATTCTCACCCACCTGTACATACCGATCTTCTATGCGGTGGCGTTCACGCTCCTCCTGTGAAATTTCGCGCACCTGAAAA
>NC_039358.1:8210337-8210613 GCF_003573695.1 Papaver somniferum | reverse complement strand
TTCTCACATACTCCACATACTTCATTTAGACCTATGTTGCTTCTGGTGTGACCCAATTTTATAAGCGTACTTTTGCAGGTTCAGATCAAAATTACCATGGAAGTGGTTCGCCCTTAGAAGGTAAATTATTTGTTGTTATTGGAGCAGGTGGTGCAGGTAAGGCCCTTGCTTATGGTGCAAAGGCAAAGGGAGCCAAAGTTGTGATAGCCAACCGCACTTATGGTAAGATTCCAGAATTGTCCATCGTCTTCCTTGACATTTCTAGGTGATAATTTT
>NC_039358.1:8192457-8207692 GCF_003573695.1 Papaver somniferum | reverse complement strand
ATTCGTTTTACACTGCTTGTTATTTAATGAATCGTGTCCCTTCGACTTCCGTTGATAATTCCTCTCCATATAAAGCTCTTTTTGGTCTCCCACCAGATTATACCTCTCTTCGTGTATTTGGTTGTCTATGTTTTCGTCACTTACGTCCGTATAGGTCTCACAAAATGGAGCCTCTTTCTTATCCTTGTGTTTTTATTGGCAATAGTCCATCTCACAAAGGTTACAAATACCTTCATATTCCTATTGGTAGTATATATGTTAGTCGTCATGTTGTTTTTGATGAGACTACCTTTCACTTTGCATCCGCGATATCACCTTCACCGGCGTCGACTACTTCTCTGGTAACAAATCCTTTACCCTTATATATTTCCTTACCACCGGTTTCGTTCTCTCGGACTCCTGTTGCTCCGCTGCCGCCAGTTTCAACTACTCCATTTAGTTCGTCCAACATTACACAGTTCAGAACTGTCCAGTTTTCACCCTCATATTTGGGTCCACTATCAGCTCCCGGGTGTACACCTGCCACCGACCAGTCTCCACCTGTCCAACCAGCATCGACAAATTCAGTTCCTCAAGCTCCTGTTTCTTCCACTGACAGTGCTGCTGCTATGCCAGATGTCACTTTGTCAGTACCTGCACCTGCCTTTGCTCCTGATTCAAATTTTTCTTCAACTCCAGCACCTGACTCGACATCATCTCACTCGACTGCACCTGATGCACCTTCTCTGTCTACACCACCTAATTTAGGAGCTCATCCAATGGTGACTCGAGCAAAGGATGGGATTTTAAAGCCAAATCTCTTATATTCTTCCAAGTATGCATTGAGTACTGACTCTCTTTTTGAGCCGACTTGTTACTCGCAGGCTCAAACTAATCCACATTAGCGTGCAGCCACTGATGATGAATTTAATGCGTTGCTTCGCAACGGAACTTGGACACTGGTACCTTATGATCCATCTATGAACGTAATTGACTGTAAATGGGTATTTCGTATTAAAAGAAATCCTGATGATACAATTGAACGCCATAAAGGTCATTTGGTTACTAAAGGTTATAATCAACAAAAGGGAATCGATACTCTGAAACGTTTAGTCCGGTTGTTAAACCATGTACTATACGTAATATTCTTACATTGGTTTTATCTTCCAATTGTCTCATTCATCAACTTGATGTGCAGAATGCATTTTTACACGGACAACTTGAAGAAGAGGTATACATGAAGCATCCTCCAGGTTATGTGGACCCTCGATTTCCTACGCATGTTTTCAAATTACATCGTTCTCTTTATAGACTTAAACAGGCTCCTCGTTCATGGTACCAGAAATGTAAGGTCCTTTTAGGATAATGGGGAAGACATTCCAGCAATCATCCTTTGAATATTATGTGGAAATATTGGTTTTGTCATGGAAATCGATATATTGCATGATTCTATGCATCCTTCCTTTCCAAACGAATGCCCCAAATAAATGACTCATTCTTTACGATAAAAATATCATAATTAGCAAAGAAATTCTCTACTGTACTCTTCAGGATTGAGCTCTAAATCCGGATACTCTGTTCTCCTATCCTTTTTGGGGTAGAGGGATACCAATCCAGCAACGCGACGAGCGTATTCAACCATAATCCTAATGCAATCACCGCTCAGTTGATAGATTGCACGCGAGAATCTCGCATCAGAAAGGATCCTATAGAATAAAGGTATCTGAGGGTTGTAAAGAGGAATGGGAAGGCCAGCGAGGATCCCAACTGAAATGATGATCTTTTGGTCATTCCAGTGATCAAGCGAGAACCACCTGGGGTTAAAAGCAGAAGTGGATTTTTAATTGGGAGGAACAGATAGTACAACGCCTTTATTCTTGAACTCCTCTTGAATTCTACTGAATTCCCTATCGTTCTTCCAACCAGCAGGAGGCATTTTTAGTATGGGAATGAGGGATAATGAAAATACGACATTTAAAGATGATCAAATGAGATCAAAATCAGAGTGATGATCATAATACGATAAGTGAAGAACGAAGGTGAAGAAATGAAGAGAAAATGGGTAAGATTATCATCTTAAAAGTTGATGAGAAAAATAAAAAAATCAGAAAAATAGCTGAAAAAAATAGTTGTAGAGAGGGGAGAAAAAGAAAGAAGAAGATCGAGAGTAAATAAAAGATTTACTCCCATTTCCCTAGGTATTCACCTCATTGACGCGATGATTTGAAAACGGACGGATAGGAAGAAGCGGTTATAAGAGACGTGTCAGATAGTGAGTGGATGAGAAGACACGCGTAAGTTGATATGCATAAATTAAGGAAATATGTCGGCAGGAAAGAATACGAAAAGGTGAGCGGGTGCGGCAGAATAAATTGGAATTTATCATATCTATCTCTTAGTCAAAAGAACGATATGAGAAGAGGAAAAATATAGGAGTAAAATACCCACACCTATTAGACATGCGAGATAACGACCATCAGTTCTGAGCGAAGATAACCGCATATAGTATATCCAGAATGACACAATAGATGACGTCAGCTTAGTCACGAGAAAAGTGTGAAGAATCATGTGATATTATAGAGCACATGCAAAAAGAGTCAATGTAAGCGTGCGTCAATGACGCACGCCAAATCCGAAAATAAGGGCTTTAGTAGCTGTCATCCACTATGTAAATCCCTATATAAGGGACCGAGCGACCTTGTATCAAGAGAGATATTTTTAAGAGTTGAGACAAGGAATTTAGCAGAGAGAAAGATTGTTTGTTCTCCAAGTTAGAGTTTTCTGATTATTATGTATTCAAATTAAAGATCTAATAAAAGTTCCAATGAATTTGATGATGATTACTTAAATTTTTCTATAGAATTCCTTAAGGGTGTGGTTGTAGGATTTCTTGGAACTACAAGTAGATTTCGGGAACTACCACCTCAACGACATCCTTATGGAAAGATTTATCTTCGAACATTTCATCGTTATCAGACACTTGATTATTTGACTGAACTTTAGTGTCGATATCGTGTTCAACCTCTCCAAGATTGCCGTGAAACCCAGCCTAACAGGTTGCAATTAGTGCGCTTTTAAAAGCTACATCCTTCGATTCACTTGAAAGTCGTTTTCCCGGTATTAGCATGATTTTTGTTTCTTCCCATATAAATTCATAAACATTGTCATGCGATTGCTAATGGAGTGAAGATCAGATATCCAATGACTTACTAACCAATTTTCCTTTTTCTTTGTTTCACCAATTTCCCTATCTTTAGATCACCATGTTGAATAGAGATTATAAGGCTCGGAGAAGGCCAGCCATATTGGATGCGCTACGTTCGATCACTGATGAAGTAAGAAATACTTTTTTAGTATTATTTTAACAATATTGTTTCCTATATTTCTTATCTTTATCTGTGTGCGAAGGTGGGTGATTTAGATATTGATGGTGCTGATAATGAAGATCCTTCTGCAGGCGAAGAACAAGTTCCTTCTCAAGCGAAAAGTAAGGGCAAGACGGTTGCTTCTAAGTCCTCTATGAAGAATGGCAATAAGAAGGAGAACCCCAAGAATAAAACAAAGATTTCTTATACTACCTATTCTCCTACTCCTCTAGTTTCTTGCTCTCAGGGAAATAAGTTAACATTCCCTGATGAGTCTACTTCTGCTTCTCCCATGGCCCAATTATCTCTCATCTTCAAAGACTCCTTAGCGGCTGCTGGTGATGACGATTTAGTTCACATATGTGAAATGGTTTCTTCCATATGCAATGCTCCCACTTTGAGTCATGAATGTCTACGAGTATCTGCCTCAGCCATATCTCCAGAATTTCTATTTGCTACGGGTTCTATGGTGTGCTTTCTTTTTCTATTTTAAACTTGGATGAGTTCGAGTTAATACTTCTTCTTCATATTTCAATTATGTTAAATTCTCTTGTCCTTTTGTCGCTGCAGATGGCGCGAGCTTCTGATGCAGTTGCCTCTGACTTGCATAGAAAGAATCACTCCTTAGAGATTGAAGAGAAACTTTTGAGTAAGACACAGGAGGCAGATAAACTTCGCCGGAGGAACAATCAGTTAATAGGTGTGTTTCTTATCGCTCCCTTATACCTTACAATTTTTGCCATGTCTTCATATTTTTTCAACTACTTAAACATGCAGAAGTTTATAATTTGACCGAAGAGTAGGCTAGTCTTCCTAACGATCATGGTGCCCTTCTTGAGCGTCTTAATGCTTCCTTGAATAATTTTCCCATGCATGTTTTTGAGGATCTTAGTTTGGAGGAATTGAGGTCGAAGTATGAAGCCCTTATTTGTGACCATAGGCCAATGTTAATTTCTAATAGGACTTTTCAGCGTCGCGCTCGAGAGGATAAAGAGAGAGTTAAGATTTTAGAAACGAAAAAGAATAATCTTATTACAGAGAAAGATCAGATACTTGTTAATGGTGCGAAGGCTCTGAAAGAATTTCATGATGCTCAACTTAAGATTCAAATAGAAATGGACCGGGCCATAAGTGAGAAGAATGCCCTTCTTGCTCGTGAAGATGAAGTTCGCTCTCTTCTTTTAATAGAGAATGATGCTGAGTTTGAGTGGGCTGCTAGAATCCTTAATAATGCTAGGTTGGAGGTGGGAACAAGTGTTAGTTTAGAATCTGACCATGCATTTCTGTTTAAAACCATCCTTTCTGAAAAAGAAGGTTTTTCATTATCCTTGCTATTAACTTTTCCCCTGTTTTTATTTCTTAAATTGCTTACGCGTGATCTTAACCCTTGTCATTATTTCTTCACAGCTAATGAGAAGGAATTCTTGGAAAAGGAGGAGAAGTACTTGAAGGATATTGAAAGTATACAGGCGAAGTCCTCTGCTGAGATTGGAAGGTTGGAAGCAAAGTTTACAGCACGTGACACTAAGTGTCGCAGACTCAAGAAAAAGTTCAAAGTCACTGTTTCCAATCTAACCAAAAATGCTATTCGCTTACATGATGAGTCTGCTAAAGAATAAGTAGGCGATCTATGTTCTACACATCAAATTCACTTTCCATCACATTATGAGTTTAATGATCCTTCAGATAATGAAGAAACTTATGATATTTCTGATAGTGATATTGAATATGAAGATACTAATGAGGAAGATCGTGATTCTGAAGATCGTGATTCTGAAGTTTATGAAGTTAATGCTGGCGAGAAGTAGTCGTCCATTTTTTATGCCTTTTTCATGTTCTTTGTATTATATCTTCCTCTTTGTACATATACTGGTTATTCTTCAGCTTTTAATAGACATCACCTTTTTTACGCTTCTCCATTCTTCTCCTGACTATTCACCAAACGAAAGACACTTTCCTTTCCAATAATTTGTGTTAGTTTTTAGGATAATTTAGAGGAGCGAATGCAGTAACATATGTGCATGAGTCTATCATATTTGCAAGTAACCTATTGTTATCATGTTTAAGATGAGTCTATCATATGTGCGAGTAACCTATTTTTTGACATGAGGCTATCATACTTGTGCGAATAACATATTTTTGTTATATTTATAATTCCATTCTTGCCTCTGTTATTCGAAGGAGTATGATTGTTTCTGTTATATCCTTAATTCTATCAATACCTTAGTAATTCTCATTTTTTTCCTTTCGGAGAAATATCTCCCAAAATCGTTCATGGTTTTATCTGTTCTTTGCTTTACCCTGCAAAAATAATGTTACTGCGGTCTAATGTGTTTGTTCATGAGGTCTTATTGACCCTCCCTAAGTAGAGGTCTTAATCATCCTCCCATGTTAATAAGACTTATTGTTCCCTAGGGTATTCATTTTGGTCATGCGATGAAATCGCAGGAGGTCCTTACGGTCTCGCGCAATGACCCATTGATCTCGCCTTATCATCTTTAGTATTATTTCCTCTGCAGCATGTTTTTATGCGCCAATACGACAGGTCTATACTCTTGTTTTGAGTTATAGTCCCATGATATTGACGTCTTTTGAAAGAATTCAGCTCCCTAATGGAGGGTGCCGTCCTTATCTTCCCCCTGATTGTCCCTTCAAGGAAGCGTACCTCACCGGGTTAGGGTGGGCTCCTCCCATCCAGTAATGCAACAATCAGTTGTTTTCGCGGCTTCTTTCGGGACCGCACCCTAAGTGGGGTTTCTTGAGGACCGAGTGTATCATAACCAGGACTTGCCAAGAGCATCTAGGGACGCTCCAGACGCCCCCGGCACCCTTGGCTCAACCGTGTACCGCAGAACCCTGGTCGTGTTTCTACACTCCTTGATAGAGAACTTAGTATCTTAGTTTTTCAACTAAGGAGTATCTACCGGATATGCTTTTGTTTCGCCCCAAGTATCCATAACTCAGGCTCCAGGGTTGGTATGTCTTTCTCCCGAGCAATGCATTACTAGGTTTTCCCCAATTATGACGTGCGATAGGGCTTATCTTTATTTCCTCTTGCACATGTGCGAACTAGGGTGCACGCCACAATTGGATGCCTAGCCTCCCTAATTAGAGGTTTTATATTTTATTGCCCCCTATTGAGGTCTTATTTATGAGCTCTTATTGTTGCCTCTTTCTTATGCTTGTATCTGAGAAGTATTTATTAAGAAGAAATAAAAAATTTCTTTCAATATCTTTTGCTTGTACAATGGTGATTTCTCCTTCCTTTATTTACTCGCATACATTGAAATATCTTTCTAATATTTTATAATTATCTACTTGTTATTTCACCCTTTTTACTTCTTCACCGGCTTCGCACATAAGTAGTGTCTTTGAATTAATGTTTTCGCGTATCTGAATTGTAATACTGCTTTAGGTACTTCTCGTTATAAAGCCTACTCAACATTTTCTCCATATTTTTTCCATCCCTTTCCATTAACTTGTACATCCCATTACCAACATATTTGTTCACCACATATGGTCCATCCCATGTTATTTTACCTATCGTATTTTTCCCTTGTTTTTGATATGGTGATACTTCGGTCATAACTAACTCTCCTGGTTGGAATTCTCCCTTTTTGGATCGCTTCGCGTATTTATGTCTTTTTGCTATTTTGAATGCCCTCATGCGAATTTGACGAGTGCTAGTCTCTTCTTCATGTTTTTTTTTTGATCCCAACATATTCTTTCTTTGATGATTCCGCACCTTCATGGCAATTATCAACTTCTCCTTCCATTGTTATGAAATCAACCATCAATCTTTCGCACCACTTGCTTTCTTTTGCGTCACTCTTACAATTTCTTCTTTTACTCGCACGCACTTCACTTTTCTCAACATCAATTTCATTGCATGTTTTCCCTTCATTAGTATCTCCTCTGATGATTCCAACACCTTGGGGTAATTGCAAATTAATACACTGATGATATGTAACCATGGTCTTCCAATTAATTCATTGTACGGGGATTCCATATCTACAACACAAAAGGTTATTTCTGTGGTAATTGTCTTAAGAGGGATTCGCATAGTCACCTCCCCTTTGGGCTTGTTAGCGGATCCATTGAAACCGTATATCTTATAAGTAGACGGAATCGGTTCTTCGTCCTTTCCACCCATTATCTTATATGCATGATAAAACAGTATGTCTACCGAGCCCTCAGGATCTATTAGTATTCTGTTTATCGCCCATGTGTCATCTTCCGTGACTTCATCATCTTCCTTTCTCATCCTTTGTTTGATTTCTAATTTAATTACAAGCGAACTCTCATGAAGTTCACCACCTCCTGGTACCTCTTCTGCGCTAAATGAAATTTGTTGTTTTTTCCAATCTTCTAATTTTGGAAACTTCACTAGGTTGAGTACTTACTTCCCTTCCTTATCTCTCGCATATACTCTGCTCAATACATTGTCATGGAAGTCCTCTATGCTTTTGTACGAATGTATTATTGAGTTACAATATAGATTTTTGGCATTTGTACTCACTTCAATCAAAAAAGTATTTCCCTTTATCCGCTCCTAATATTTGTCCTCCTGGTGGTGGTTGTGGTGGTGCATCTAGGAAGTGTCTGAGATTCCCTTGATCAATAATTCTTAATATAATTCTTTGTATATTCTTGCAGTTGTTTGTTGTATGACCATGAAACCTATGATAAGAGCAGAACTCTTTGTTTTTTCTTCCTGACGGTGGTTCTTGACCTAAATTTGGGGGCACAAGTATTTCTTCCATTAGTATAATTGTTTCCCAAATATTTTCCGCTGTTGTATTGAGAGGTGGCATCCTGACTTCATCATGGACTCTGTTGTTCGTGCCTTGATTATAATATCTCCTATTTCCCATGTATCCTTCTCCTTGAGTATCAAATCTTGCAACTTTGTTGTTTCCTCCATGATTATTGTATTGCCTCTCTATATATTCTCTCTCATACATTTCTTGGTCTCTGCTACTCATTGCTACTTGCTTTTGGTGATCTTCTGCGATTACTTTCTCTTTGCTGCCATACGAAGTGCCTACAACAGCGTTTGACATTCTTGGTAATAGACTCGCGTTTCCTTCTTTGTCACTCGTAACTGCAATTTGGTAAGACTCCGTGTCTCTTTACTTTTCTTCGAGAGAGATGTACTCTTCTTGGTACTCGCGTAACTCTGCCATTGTTATTCTGTCTTTCATCCTGAATACCTGCGTATCAACAGGTCAGTTGGAAATAGTCCATTGACGAATGCTAAGATGACATTTCTTTCATCCACTCATCCTGCCATTTCGCTACACATTGTCCTCCATCTGGTGGTCAAAGTTCGCAAGATTTCATTTGTCCTCCTTCGCAGGCTAAACACTTTCTCTATTCCTGGTTTCAGCATATTGTTGCTGATGTATTGTCCCAGGAACGAACTATGCATGCGTTGAAATGATCTTATCGATCCTACTAGCAATTCATCAAACCATTTGAAAGATTACCCGGTTAGGCTTGCAGGAAAATATTTGCATAAGACTGCATAATTGTCCTCCCATTGTAGTAGAGCTAAGTTGTACGCCTTTATATGTTGGACTTCACATGTATATCCATCAAAGATATTAGGGAATGTGGGTAATGTGTATTTGGTTGGTAGCGTTACCAGCTGTATTTTTCGTGCGAAGAGCGTCTTCGCTGCTTCTTTTATCGCCTCTTATAGCTGTCTTCTTCCTTCATCTTTTCCTCTTGCCATTAATTTTCTTAGTTCTGCTATTTCTCTTAAGATTTCACCGTTAGGAAATGGGTTTTCTTGTTGTTGCATAGGTATTTTCAACTGGGTATACCTCAACCTGTTTTCGTGCCTGTTTTGACGTTTGGCCTCTTCTAGTTCTTTTCGTTCTCCATCTTCTCTCATTTTTCTTCGCCTTTCTCTTTCATTTCTCGCGTGTTCCTGTGCGGCTCTATCTTTCTCATCTTGTCGTCTCAGCATTTCTCTTCCATGATGTATCATCCTTGCTTGTTCTGCGTCATTCTCTTTCTCTAACTCATCATGCATGCGGTTGTGTTAGAGCATTACTCGGTCGACCTCACATGCGTTGCTATCTCAAGCATGTTTGTCAATGTTAGTGATCAAAACTATAAGTCTTGATTTCTAGTATACTATAACTAAGTCTCGGACTAGGATATAAAGTGTAGTTGAGCTCAAGAACTCCATGGCGATTCATCATACAAATACGAAGAACTACTCAAGGAACCGGTGGACCTTTATCAACAAAAATGTATGTGGAGACTTGAACTTATCTATCACTCAAAAGTCTATCTACTCTATCTCTTACTCTTTTGAAACAAAAGTCGTTTGCTATATAGACTTTGATTATACACATTTGGTATTTCGAGACGAGTATATCTCGCCTATCTATATCTCGAAATATGTGTTGGTAAGAGTTTCCCTTCGATCAAGTTTATCTTTACCTAGTGACGAAAGTCATGATATGTTTCAATCACTTTGAAAATTTCTTTGACGAGAAATGGTGTAACAACTATATAACGTCCTCTAAGAATGTTTCAATGATTGAAATGAGACTTTAGATTACATAACCAATGGTGGGAACAAACATTGTTGTGGAAACACATATGTTTATAATTCATATTCCTTGAAACAAAGTTTGCGAACTTTGTTGATCAAGAGAACCGGAATATGGCGTGAAGCCTAGTTCGCGAACTCAGTCCGCAAACTGTCGAAGTTCTCAAACTCGAGAATTTTTGCTGGATTTTGTAAACTACTTGCGTGAGCCAAGTCCGCGAACCGATGAACTTATCATACCCAAGAATTTATGCTGGAGTTTGTAAACACTTTCCGGTAACTTAAGTTCGCGAACCTAGTCAGCGAACTTGAGAAGGTTATATATCTAAAGATGATTTCTGAACTTAAACTTAAAAAGACTAAGGAATGCAGTTTGCAAACCGTGGCTATAAAATTTCATAAACCGATCAAAGTGAATCAAATCATCTTTGCTTTAATTGTGTCTTTCTTCAATTGAACAACTCTCTAACTAGTTCGTTTGAAGTCAATTGAACTAGTTACGGTGAAGAAGAACATGGTTGATATGAAATCCTCATATGGATAACCATTTGGTTGACTATTGTTGAACCAACTAATGTGCACGTTTGGTTACGGTTACACAAACCTAGAAGCGTACATTTCAGATCTAACGGTTGAGAAATATTAGCTTGAATCTAAATTAGGTTTTCATTTAACGGTGAATATTGAATGCTTTGTAACAAGCTATTATTGATTGCAAACCCTGATTTGAAAGGCTATATAAATGATACATCCAACAATTGGGAAAACTAATTCCCACACCTCTCGTGTGATACTAGTTCCTTTGCTAGAGTCGATTCTCCTTTAACCTTTGGTTTCTTCTTAAAAACCAGGTTAACAACTTAAAGACTTCATTGGGATTGTGAAGACCGGTCGATACTACTTTCATCGTAGATGTGTGTTATGATCTTGCATCTTCTATCGTACGAGTACAATCAGATTGATTGGCTTGAGATTGATTTCTCCGATAGGAAAGATATAAAAAGTAATCACAAACATCTTCGTCTCATTGTTTGTGGTTTCGCAACATCTTGTTTCACTACCATACGATTAAGATTGTTGTGAGGTGATTGGTAACTCTGGGATATTCTTCGGGAATATAAGACCGGATTATCAATTTGTTCCTGTTCACCTTGATTACATATCAAAAGACGGAACAAAAACTTTAGGGTTTTTCCGTGGGAGACAGATTGATCCTTTGATAGACTTGTCTATGTGAGACAAATTTGTTTAATGTCAAGTCTTCGACTTTGGGTCGTAGCAACTCTTAGTTGTGGGTGAGATTAGCTAAGGAAATCAAGTGAACAGTATCCTGCTGGGATTAGAGGCGTAGGAGCATAACTGTACCTTAGATCAATGGGAGATTTATTGGAGTTCAACTACAGTCCAGTCCGAAGTTAGCTTGGAGTAGGCTAGTGTCTGTAGCGGCTTAATACAGTGTGTGTTCAATCTGGACTAGGTCCCGGGGTTTTTCTGCATTTGCGGTTTCCTCGTTAATAAAATTTTGGTGTCTGTGTTATTTCTATTTCCGCATTATATTGTTTATCTTTATAATTGAGATAATACAGGTTGTGCGTTGAAGTTCAATCAATTAGAATATCCGACCTTTCGGTTGTTGATTTCATTGATTGACACTTGGATATTGGTCTTTGGTACCATCCAAGTTATTCCTTGTATTTGATTAGAACTCGCAGTCCCTGCTTGAGTAAATCAAATCAAGAGAGAGATATAAACTCGTTGATATACTTTTAATTGATTGAGTCGTGTTAATTCTCTTAAAAGTATATTCGAGTTTGTCCATACAGATTGCTAAGAAAAATACTGGGTGGTGTTGTTAGACCCCTGCTTTTTCAATTGGTATCAGAGCAGGTAAACACGTTCAAGACCTTACAAGTCTGTGTTTGTAGCGATCTGACTCTATGGACAGTAGTGTTATCTCAATAAAGGCAACACCAGATCCAGGGATTTCAGAATTATCTTCCATGACTGATTTAATAAAATTTGTATAAGAAATTCTATATAAAACTCCACCAGGTCTAAAATCCCTTGAAGTGTTTTCAGAGCTTGAAAAGAAGCTTGAGAGCTTATCTCTTGATGTTGAGTGATACCTCCCAAAAGAGCAAGAATCTCCGGACAGGCTAAATCAAGTTATGATGAATAATATTCATGTTCAGGTTGATATTGATTTGCTAATCAGTGAGATCAATGCTCCTCCTCTGCGTAATCCAATTAGTTGTGATAAACTAAACAAATTACAAGAGGAGTTTAAATCTCAGTCATCTGAGTGTATCACCTCAAAGCATGAATTGATTTGTTGCTCAATTCCTGATACTTCCTATCAAGATAGTAGTATTATCTTCTTTTATGAAGAATCTAGGACGTCTCTTTTTATCAAAATAGTTTCCCTTCGCAGTACTAAAAACTATCTGTAGAAACTGTTTTTTATAAGTTGGAAACCAAGAAATCAGAAACACAAATTTTTTTGGGTTCTCTTGAAATTCTTTGATAGACTTATAAAAACAGTTCCTTGGGTGTTTCTCAACACTACAAGATTTAAGAGTTGTTGGAAAGAAACTATTTCTTGGTGCCATGGTGATCAAGACATTGTTCACCTCAACACAACTTGTTTGTGTTGAAAGTGTATCCTCACCAACAAATGCCCTGCTATGTATATGGTGAAGGAAGCACAACAACTGGGGCACACAGATTATATTCGGTAAGGCTGTAGAATTCAATTGGACGTTTCTAAAAAGGTATATATATAAACTTGAGCAAGTTTTATGTTTTTATTACTTGTTTGAGTACTTATAATGATCCATGTACATTGATTATCGTTCATTTCTACCTAACTTGATCTGTGTTTAAGGTTCTTAAATGTTTAGGTTTGAAAACATTAGTTCGGGATGTTTGGAATTCATGGTACACATACCAAGTATGCATAACATAATTTAAAACCAAAATCCAGGGGTTTAAGTTCGAAAACCCCGTTTGTATACTGATCCAGGATACGAAAATTCGTTTGCAAACCCATATGCATACTTGACGTCGATATTCGGTAAACTTGTTTTGGCCGTAACTTCTTCGTCCGAACTCGGATTGACCTCATTCTTTTTGCACTCTCTTCCTATTTGAATTATCTTCAAAATTGAAATGAGAAACCTTGAATTTGGATGAGTTAAGATTTTTATTTGTCCTGTCTCTTGTTTTTGAGTATTTTATTCCGTTTCGTTGCACTTGTTCCACTTCTCTTGAACTTGGGCACTTGGATTCTTGGATTAATACTCTTCTAAGATAATTTCTATATTTTACAAGAATGTTGTAGGTGAATCACAAAGAAGGAATTTCAAGAATGTAAAGTAGTATGCAGTGCTATGAAATTCTTGAATGTTCACAATCATCCTATGTGAACTATGTTGCATGGTCGTTATTGACTTTGTATGTTATTCTTTGTTAATAAAATCTTTTTATACGCCTTTAGTAGCTATTATTGGTGTAAATCCATGCGAAAAAGATTGATTCTACCCTGTAAGAACAAATCATCTTGTATGTGCATTACGAGGTTGTCTTGATGCCTATGAAACTTCTTATGAGAGTTTATTCTTATTTTTGGGAAGAATAACTAGAGTTTGGAATATCCATTATTGTGACTGCACATATCTATGTCCGTTATTTTCATCTTCTTGCTTTTTAGGTTTATTTGGTTTAAATTCTAAAAATTTATTTGAAGGATGATTTTTGCAGTATTAATCTCTATGATTTTATATATTGCAATTTTTTATGGGATATGTATGTTTGCGTCCGTGAACTTGAAGGTCTCATATCTTGTCAAAAGTAAAGTCGTCTGTTGTCGATATTCAGTATTGATTTAAGAATGAATAGACTTTTGACAAATACAAAAGTTAAGCCTATATTGTCAATTCATGATGGAAGATAAGTTAAAATATTTTGTGAACAAGGATGAAGTCTATTATTGTTATGAAAATAATGATGTTAGATAGGATGAATCCTTGTATATTCCGCAATATTGATCTTCCCCGATCCATATATTATGTATATACTGCAATACTCCATAAGTCCCTTCTTATGTTGAGTATATGAAC
This sequence comes from Papaver somniferum, assembly GCF_003573695.1. Lineage (NCBI taxonomy): Eukaryota > Viridiplantae > Streptophyta > Magnoliopsida > Ranunculales > Papaveraceae > Papaver > Papaver somniferum. Next base: position 8,193,662 of record NC_039358.1, on the reverse strand, counting down.
GGCTATGCTAATCATTTTCTAATGGTTAAATTAGTCGTAAGCTCAGTAAGTTTTCTTATGTTGAGCATAATCAATTAAATTAATCACTTCGTGTCGTTTAATTTGGTTGTGTATTCCGATTAAATTAATCATGGGTTTACTTGTTATTAATTTAATTGAGTTTTGGATATAGAAAATCATTCTCATAGTTTTGGTGTCCAACAAAAATCCTTATTTTCTTTCGAAATTAAGGTCGCTCATGTTGTTCTTTCGGGAATGACTTCAAATGGGGGAGAGTTCTTTTGAACTTGTGCTTAATGGTAATATCTTGAGAGGAGTGCGGCTGTGGAATATTAGAGGGGTTATCTTGTATCTTTAAAGTCCTTGATGAATGCATTTAGCTTCGGATTTATGATTGCATCTAAATTAGTTGGTATGTTTTTTTCTTCTTTTAGTCATGAAATGTCTCTTTCGGAAATTTCATTATGATCCCGTTCTTATACCTTTGCCAATTTTATCGACTAAAAGGTGGAGAATTAATATGTATTTCACATTAAAAATGCATATGGATTCAGATCATTGTGTAAGGGGGAGTGGTTTCCATGTGAGAGGGAGTATTGACTAAGGGGGAGTGATACATATCACTGTAGTATTATTGTCGAAGTTGTGATACAATTGAACTTTGATGTTGTATAATAATACTATGACACTGTATAACAATGATCGAGACCTATGTTTTCTCATTGTTATGGATACGGATCTTCAACAATAGTGATACCAAAACATACAACCTTTGGCATCATTGGAGTACTTGGAAGCGACGAAGATTTCAATTAATGTTGAAGATTAGGCATGTGGAATAGGACCTATTTAAGTTTCTTTATCTTTTTTTGTATTCCATATGTATTGATAGTTTTTTCATTAAAATTGACAAAGGGGGAGATTGTTAGAGCATTGCTCGGTCGACCTCGCATGCGTTGCTATCTCATGCATGTTTGTCAATGTTAGTGATCAAAACTATAAGTCTTGATTTCTAGTCTACTATAGCTAAGTCTCGGATTAGGATAAAAAGTGTAGTTGAGATCAAGAACTCTATGGTGATTCATCATACAAAGATGAAGAACTACTCATGGAACCGGTGGAACTTCATCAACAAAAAGGTATGTGGAGACTTGAACTTATCTATCACTCAAAATTCTATCTACTCTATCTCCTACTCTTTGAGA
>NC_039358.1:8178598-8192447 GCF_003573695.1 Papaver somniferum | reverse complement strand
GCTTGAAAAGAAGCTTGAGAGCTTATCTCTTGATGTTGAGTGATACCTCCCAAAAGAGCAAGAATCTCCGGACAGGCTAAATCAAGTTATGATGAATAATATTCATGTTCAGGTTGATATTGATTTGCTAATCAGTGAGATCAATGCTCCTCCTCTGCGTAATCCAATTAGTTGTGATAAACTAAACAAATTACAAGAGGAGTTTAAATCTCAGTCATCTGAGTGTATCACCTCAAAGCATGAATTGATTTGTTGCTCAATTCCTGATACTTCCTATCAAGATAGTAGTATTATCTTCTTTTATGAAGAATCTAGGACGTCTCTTTTTATCAAAATAGTTTCCCTTCGCAGTACTAAAAACTATCTGTAGAAACTGTTTTTTATAAGTTGGAAACCAAGAAATCAGAAACACAAATTTTTTTGGGTTCTCTTGAAATTCTTTGATAGACTTATAAAAACAGTTCCTTGGGTGTTTCTCAACACTACAAGATTTAAGAGTTGTTGGAAAGAAACTATTTCTTGGTGCCATGGTGATCAAGACATTGTTCACCTCAACACAACTTGTTTGTGTTGAAAGTGCATCCTCACCAACAAATGCCCTGCTATGTATATGGTGAAGGAAGCACAACAACTGGGGCACACAGATTATATTCGGTAAGGCTGTAGAATTCAATTGGACGTTTCTAAAAAGGTATATATATAAACTTGAGCAAGTTTTATGTTTTTATTACTTGTTTGAGTACTTATAATGATCCATGTACATTGATTATCGTTCATTTCTACCTAACTTGATCTGTGTTTAGGTTCTTAAATGTTTAGGTTTGAAAACATTAGTTCGGGATGTTTGGAATTCATGGTACACATACCAAGTATGCATAACATAATTTAAAACCAAAATCCAGGGGTTTAAGTTCGAAAACCCCGTTTGTATACTGATCCAGGATACGAAAATTCGTTTGCAAACCCATATGCATACTTGACGTCGATATTCGGTAAACTTGTTTTGGCCGTAACTTCTTCGTCCGAACTCGGATTGACCTCATTCTTTTTGCACTCTCTTCCTCTTTGAATTATCTTCTAAATGGAAATGAGAAACCTTGAATTTGGATGAGTTAAGATTTTTATTTGTCCTGTCTCTTGTTTTTGAGTATTTTGTTCCGTTTCGTTGCACTTGTTCCACTTCTCTTGAACTTGGGCACTTGGATTCTTGGATTAATACTCTTCTAAGATAATTTATAGATTTTACAAAAATGTTGTAGGTGAATCACAAATAAGGAATTTCAAGAATGTAAAGTAGTATGCAGTGCTATGAAATTCTTGAATGTTCACAATCATCCTATGTGAACTATGGTGCATGGTCGTTATTGACTTTGTATGTTATTCTTTGTTAATAAAATCTTTTTATACGCCTTTAGTAGCTATTATTGGTGTAAATCCATGCGAAAAAGATTGATTCTACCCTGTAAGAACAAATCATCTTGTATGTGCATTACGAGGTTGTCTTGATGCCTATGAAACTTCTTATGAGAGTTTATTCTTATTTTTGGGAAGAATAACTAGAGTTTGGAATATCCATTATTGTGACTGCACATATCTATGTCCGTTATTTTCATCTTCTTGCTTTTTAGGTTTATTTGGTTTAAATTCTAAAAATTTATTTGAAGGATGATTTTTGCAGTATTAATCTCTATGATTTTATATATTGCAATTTTTTATGGGATATGTATGTTTGCGTCCGTGAACTTGAAGGTCTCATATCTTGTCAAAAGTAAAGTCGTCTGTTGTCGATATTCAGTATTGATTTAAGAATGAATAGACTTTTGACAAATACAAAAGTTAAGCCTATATTGTCAATTCATGATGGAAGATAAGTTCAAATATTTTGTAAACAAGGATGAAGTCTATTATTGTTATGAAAATAATGATGTTAGATAGGATGAATCCTTGTATATTCCGCAATATTGATCTTCCCCGATCCATATATTATGTATATACTGCAATACTCCATAAGTCCCTTCTTATGTTGAGTATATGAACGGCTATGCTAATCATTTTCTAATGGTTAAATTAGTCGTAAGCTCAGTAAGTTTTCTTATGTTGAGCATAATCAATTAAATTAATCACTTCGTGTCGTTTAATTTGGTTGTGTATTCCGATTAAATTAATCATGGGTTTACTTGTTATTAATTTAATTGAGTTTTGGATATAGAAAATCATTCTCATAGTTTTGGTGTCCAACAAAAATCCTTATTTTCTTTCGAAATTAAGGTCGCTCATGTTGTTCTTTCGGGAATGACTTCAAATGGGGGAGAGTTCTTTTGAACTTGTGCTTAATGGTAATATCTTGAGAGGAGTGCGGCTGTGGAATATTAGAGGGGTTATCTTGTATCTTTAAAGTCCTTGATGAATGCATTTAGCTTCGGATTTATGATTGCATCTAAATTAGTTGGTATGTTTTTTTCTTCTTTTAGTCATGAAATGTCTCTTTCGGAAATTTCATTATGATCCCGTTCTTATACCTTTGCCAATTTTATCGACTAAAAGGTGGAGAATTAATATGTATTTCACATTAAAAATGCATATGGATTCAGATCATTGTGTAAGGGGGAGTGGTTTCCATGTGAGAGGGAGTATTGACTAAGGGGGAGTGATACATATCACTGTAGTATTATTGTCGAAGTTGTGATACAATTGAACTTTGATGTTGTATAATAATACTATGACACTGTATAACAATGATCGAGACCTATGTTTTCTCATTGTTATGGATACGGATCTTCAACAATAGTGATACCAAAACATACAACCTTTGGCATCATTGGAGTACTTGGAAGCGACGAAGATTTCAATTAATGTTGAAGATTAGGCATGTGGAATAGGACCTATTTAAGTTTCTTTATCTTTTTTTGTATTCCATATGTATTGATAGTTTTTTCATTAAAATTGACAAAGGGGGAGATTGTTAGAGCATTGCTCGGTCGACCTCGCATGCGTTGCTATCTCATGCATGTTTGTCAATGTTAGTGATCAAAACTATAAGTCTTGATTTCTAGTCTACTATAGCTAAGTCTCGGATTAGGATAAAAAGTGTAGTTGAGATCAAGAACTCTATGGTGATTCATCATACAAAGATGAAGAACTACTCATGGAACCGGTGGAACTTCATCAACAAAAAGGTATGTGGAGACTTGAACTTATCTATCACTCAAAATTCTATCTACTCTATCTCCTACTCTTTGAGAAAAAATTCGTTTGCTATATAGACTTTGATTATACACATTTGGTATTTTGAGCCGAGTATATCTCGCCTATATATATCTCGAAATATGTGTTGGTAGGCGTTTCGCTTCGATCAAGTTTATCTTTACCTAGTGACGAAAGTCATGATATGTTTCAATCCCTTTGAAAATTGCTTTGACGAAAAATGGTGTAACAACTATATAACACCCTCTAAGAATATTTCAATGATTGAAATGAGAGTTTATATTACATAACCAATGGTGTACATAAACATTGTGGTGGAAACACATATGTGTATAAGTCTTATTCCTTGAACCAAAGTTTGCGAACTTTGTTGATCAAGAGAACCAGAATATGGCGTGAAGCCAAGTCCGCGAACTGTCGAAGTTCTCAAACCCGAGAATTTCTGCTGAAGTTTCTAAACTACTTGCGTGATCCAAGTCCGCGAACTCAGTCTGCGAACCGGTGAAGTTCTCATACCCGAGAATTTCTGTTGGAGTTTGTAAACTATGTCCGGTAACTTAAGTCTGCGAACCTAGTCTGCGAGCTTGAGAAGGTTAGATATCTAAAGATGAACTTAAACTTAAAAAGACTAAGGAATGTAGTTTACAAACCGTGGCTATAAAATTTCATGAACCGATTCAAGTGAATGAAATCATCTTTGCTTCAATTGTGTCTTGTGTAGTACATGAGATTTCCTTGTAATTGAACAACTCTCTAACTAGTTCGTTTGAAGTCCATTGAATTAGATATGGTGAAGAAGAACATGGTTGATATGAAATGCTCATATGGCTAATCATTTGGTTGACTATTGTTGAACCAACTAATGTGCATGTTTGGGTACGGTTACACAAACCTAGAAGCGTACATTTCATTTGTGTGTAACAAGCTAAGTTTTTGATCTAACAGTTGAGAAATATTAACTTGAATCTAAATCAGGTTTTCATCTAATGGTGAATATTGAATGCTTTGTTACTAAGATAACATTGATTACAAACCCTGATTTGAAAGACTATATAAAGGAGACATCTAGCAATTGGGAAAACTAATCCCCACATCTCTCTTGTGATACTAGTTCGATTGCTAGAGTCGATTCTCCTTTAACCTTTGGTTTCTTTTTAAAAACCAGGTTAACGACTTAAAGACTTCATTGGGATTGTGAAGCCAGACCAATACTACTTGCATCATAGTTGTGTGATATGATCTTGCATCTTATATCGTACGAGTACAATCATATTGATTGGCTTGAGATTGATTTCTCTGATAGGCAAGATATAAAAAGTAATCACAAACATCTTCGTCTCATTGTTTGTGATTCCGCAACATCTTGTTTCGCTACCATACGATTAAGATAGTTGTGAGGTGATTGATAACTCTAGGCTGTTCTTCGGGAATATAAGGCCGGATTAGCAATTGGTTCCTGTTCACCTTGATTATATAAAAAAAAACTTTAGGGTTTTTCTGTGGGAGACAGATTGATCCTTTGATATACTTGTCTGTGTGAGACATATTTTTGTTTATTGACAAGTCTTCGACTTTGGGTCGTAGCAACTCTTAGTTGTGGGTGAGATCAGCTAAGGGAATCAAGTGCGCAGTATCTTGCTGGGATCAGAGGCGTAGGAGTATAACTGTACCTTGGATCAGTGGGAGATTTATTGGGATTCAACTACAGTCCAGTCCGAAGTTAGCTTGGAGTAGGCTAGTGTCCGTAACGGCTTAATACAGTGTGTGTTCAATCTGGACTAAGTCCCGGGGTTTTTCTGCATTTGTGGTTTCCTCGTTAACAAAACTCTGGTGTCTGTGTTATTTCTATTTCTGCATTACATTGTTTATCTTTATAATTGAAATAATACAGGTTGTGCGTTGAAGTTCAATCAATTAGAATATCCGACCTTTCGGTTGTTGATTTCATTGATTGACATTGTATATTCGTATTTGGTACCATCCAAGTTATTCCTTGTATTTGATTACAACTCGTAGTCCATGCTTGAGTAAATCAAATCAAGAGAGATATATAAACTCGTTGATATACTTTTAATTGATTGAGTCGTGTTGATTCTCTTAAAAGTATATTCGAGTTTTTCCATACAGATTGCTAAGTGAAATATTGGGTGGTGTTGTTAGACCCCCGCTTTTTCAGGGTGTATTCTCCATTTCGCTCTGGTCTACCTTCTCTGCGACGTCCTCACCTGGATTCATTCTCACCCACCTGTACATACCGATCTTCTATGCGATGGCGTTCACGCTCCTCCTGTGAAATTTCGCGCACCTGAAAAGTGTTATCCAAAAGTTGTCCCTGTCCATTGTCTCCACGTTCAGATCTACTTCTCCTAGAGGTACTTCTGTTTGTTCTCGATCTCGCACGTGTTGTTCTGGATCGTGATTGTGACCTTTGCTCTTGTAATCTATGATTTTCCTCTTTTAACTCATCATTTTGTCGCGTCAAGTTCGCACGTAGTTCCTATTCTCTTCTTTTTTTCGTCTGTTAACCGCTGCCTGAGCTCTCCAATAGTCATGTTCTCTTCATTTTCTCCTACTGCTCCTTCTTCATGTGTCCGTTCTTCATTTTCCCCTGTCTTATCTTTATCTGTGGTATGAATGCTAACTTCATGCATCGTAGTTTATGTTGGCGTTCTCTTCTGGTAATGGCTGGACCTGAGATCGAACTCTCCGAGGTTGATTGTTCCTCGCTCCCATAGTGAAGATTCTGCAATTTCACTTCTCCTACTTCCTGCAATCCTTCTACTTCTCCTAACGGGTGTTGTGTTTTCTCCTACGGATGTTTGTCTCACCATCTTCTGTTCCTGCAATAACACTTTCCTTAAAGATTTAAATCAACAAAACCTTTCTTATAAGATGAAAACTTGAATATATTATTCTCATAAAAAAAAAATAAATCTAATAAAACAAATAATAATCCTAATAAATAAAATACCAAACTGATAAATATCCAAAATATAACCATATCTTGCAATATACTCTCTACATTCCTAATACGTCGTGTATCACGTTGAAAACATAAGAATAGATTAAAAAAGAAAGAAAGACACTGAAAATAAAAATGTAAAGCCGCGTTGTCGATCGCCACCGCGCTAATGCAGATTTAATGTGAAGCCACGTAAGCCGCATGCTCCACAATCCAGTACATTCACGAGTGAAGCTTTAATGTATGGATATGATTTACTTTAAGTCAACCTCCTTTTGTTTCCCGCAACAGAAAAGTTCGAAACTAAAAAAGGGTATGTGTAGAAATGGGTTTGTCTTACATGATTGCCAAAGAAATGGAGTTCCACGATTACCAAGTGATGCAAGGGAGACCTGTATACACACACGTCACTCAACATGCTATATAGCACATAATATGGCGTGAGCATATATGTCATCGGGGTTTAGCAATTCCTTCCTTCGCTTGAAAACAGAACTTGTCTTTCTCCCGATGGAAAGAATCGATTTTGATATATTACTATAGCTCATGAGAGCATTCACTGTGGCTGAGCTTATTACTATGGCGTCAGCTGACTGTCAGCATATAATTCGATCACCTCAAAATACTTACTCTCCCTCTCCCTCTTTCTTCAACAGTTCAAGTATTGAGTAGTCTACTGTAAATCCTCAAATTCCACAGTCTATTTTTCCTTCTTTCAGACAACTTTCACCCTAATTTTTGATATTATAATTAGTGTATCATTTATTTATTTTGTAATAAGTTTCCCTTCAGTTATCTGCCGACCGGTATTCAATATGAATATTGTAGGTGGAGGAATGGCAACATATTCGACATTAATATGCGCTCCAATAATGGGAAAATCTATGAACCAGATGATTCTTGATATAGACAAAGCTACATAAATTGGAGTTGATATGGTTGAAATCAGATTGGACTATCTATCAAGCTCCAATCCTTACCAAGATATTCAAATTCTACTAAAAAGTTGTACCACGCTAACTCTTTTCACCTACAGGTACACATCATTCTTTCTTAATTTTTCCTTACTGATCAGTTTGTTTGAACGATGAGTACTTATATATATCACAATATATATATAAACTAAAGACTTGTTCCATTAGTGGTTATAGTGGCTGTATATCATTATCAGTACTGGATAATATCCAGTTTCTTGTTTTGGACATAATTTCAACACCATCATCAGTTTTTGAAGCCCTCATCTAATTTTTGGTGGGGGAATGGGTTCTATCCCTTGTGTAGTCCAACCCGCGGTTTGTCTAGTATGCTGAGAGATTGATAACCAATATAATAGATTCTTCTTTTCTGTAAAGAAATATTTTAGTCATCAAAAAATAAATAGTTCCTCTGTTTCAGAAAAAATGATATTTTTATTATTTTCCAATTTAATATATTTTTACGCAACAATAAAAATGTGAAAGTATTTTTTTCCCAAAAACAGAGGTAATAGTACAGTATAACTGATTTGTTTTCATTTTATTCTTATTTAGACCCAAATGGGAGGGAGGTGAGTACGAAGGTGATGACAGTATTCGGCTCGATGCACTTAAACTTGCCATGGAGCAGGGAGCTAATTATATTGATGTTGAGCTTCAGGTTAGTTTCTTTTAATCTACTAATTATGTTCAGCTAATTATGTCCGATTGTATTTGTACTTTAATTATTACATTAGTTTTGATCTCAACCTTGTTTCGGTACCTAATTAATTTTTCAAAAATTAACTATTGTTAGTTGTCAATTTGCTGTTCGAATATATTAATTTTTTAAAAAGTCTAAAGGTTAACATCAAACAAAAGATAATTGTTGTTTAACGTGGTATTATTATTTTGTCTGAAGGTTACACATGAGTTTATTAGTTCGTTAGATGAGAAGATACGTGAAAGTCTAAAATTATCGTTTCTTCTCATAACTACCATGCAACTCCATCAGTGGAAGAAATAGGCGATCTTATGGTAAGTATACAATCTACTGGCGCTGACATAGTGAAGATTGCGACAACTGCCGGGGATATTACAGATGTCGCTCGCATGTTTCAAATTATAGTGCATTCCCAAGTAAATAATTTCTCTGTCTGCTTTTCTTACACTTCAGCTCATTTCCGCATATTTGCAACTCTTTCGTTTGTTGTGGTTGTTAGGATTGGTGCCAACTGCAGGATCGAATTACTCATTTTCGCTTACGTAGTATCTTATAGAATGTTTCACACTGTGTCAGGTTCCGTTTATCGGATTGGTAATGACTGAAAAGGGTTTGATCTCAAGGTTGCTTTGCCCTAAATATGGTGGCTATCTCACTTTTGGTAGTCTTGAAGAGGGAATAGTATCAGCTCCCGGGCAACCAACGGTAAAGGATTTATTGGATATATACAACCTCAGAGACATAGGTCCTGATACAAAAGTACTTGGACTTATTGGGAAGCCTGTGAGTCAAAGCAAGTCCCCTCTTTTGTTTAATAAAACGTTTAAGTCCGTTGGTTTCGATGGAGTTTATGTGCCATTTCTGGTGGATGACCTTGCAAAGTTTTTGGCTACTTATGCATCTGCTGATTTTGCTGGATTCAGGTTGTAGAACTTACTCTAAAGATGGTCAGCACTATTTTTGGGGGATGACCTTGGAAAGCAACTTCTTGCCCCTGTGTACACATATATCTCACTATCAGACACGTGTATACAGAAAGGTACGTGGAAAGCATGCAAGCCAAAACATCAAAACATGATGCGTCACGAAGCACCAAATAAACCCCTAGGAATTGCTTTATCTCATCCCCAGAAGAGGGGCCAAGATCAACGGTGGAGAGAAAGTTAGCTGACACGGACTGACAGGGGCAGAAGACACTTGTCTGACACGAGCAGACCCCTCAACTACCCGCATTAAACACTCTGAGCAGTGCACGTGTCGACCAACCTGTGGAACGAGCGAAGATGCTTCCGCGGGATCGAGGGGGAAACGCAGACCTCCGCGTAGGGCTGAACATGGTGTCGGTTAACCGTTGGAAACCGACCGAACCAGACCAATAAGAAAGAAACCGAACCAAACCATTTAGATTTGGATTGGTTTGGTAAAAAAAGTTGAAAAACCGACATTATTGGTTTGGTTTTGGTTTGATTTGAAAACCGAACCAAAAACCATTGGGGAACCAATTAATTTTTAAACTTAGTTTCTACCGTCGATTTAAAAGTATTAGATTCTACCCATTGATTTAGAGGATAAATAGAAACCTTAAATCTAATATTTCATTATGATACGCTCCCTCTTTCTCTTTCTCTCAGCCGCCTCCCTTCTCCACCCCCAACTACAGCTGCTTCTACTCGACTTTTTTCTTCCCATCTTCCTTCTTTTTTATTTGTCAATAACTAAATTAAGATATATTATATATCTTCTTTTGATCTCTAGAATTAGAGTAAGCTTTAACTATTCTTGATTTTTCTTTTTTTGTCTGTATATTTGTGTAAACCAATACTATCGGCAACTACGATTTTTTTATCTGTAAATTTGTGTATTTTTTTTTTGATTTGACATAATTATTGGTTAACCAAAAACCACTGGGACAAACCGAAACCAACTGGAACCATTTGGAAACCGAACCAATGGTTAATGGATTGGTTTGGTTTATATTTTTAGAAACCAATAGTATTGGTTTCGGTTTTGGTTTGGCTAGAAACCGAACCAAAACCGACCATGAACAGCCCTACCTCCGCGTGATGGACACAAGGACACGAGAAGATAAGGTTCCAACGGTCTTCAGAGATGGGTCCCACGTTCCAACCTTATAAATACCCAATCTCCACAAAGAGGAAGGGGGGGGGGGGGAACATCAGGAGAGAAGGAGAGAGAGAAAGAGAGAATAGTAAGGGTAAGTTAATCCCTTAGTGGAGAGAAATATGTAAACCCAAAGTCATTCAACTATTCATGTAACCGTGAATAATATAGTAGAACAACAAACCCCGTGGATGTAGGCCTTAGTGCTGAACCACGTAAACCTTGGTCTTATTTACATTTCAGCACTTTACATTCATTTAGCTCCGCATGTATTTGCTTATATGTTTTGTTTTCCTTTAATACTTGTATCCCATGCATGATCGCCACGCACGGGGAAGTTGGAGGAGGCCATGATAAACCCGAAGGTTTTGAGCCAATGAATCCACATCAGGGTATCATCATCGTAGTCTCTTTAGACGTTAACGATTGATTGTGGGCATTCGGACCCCCACGTAGTTCGTGTGTCCACAATTTGGCGCTAGAAACAGGGACTTCGTCCCGGTAAAAGATTTATCTTGTCCTGTGATTTCATTCTAATTTGGCATATGATTGCTCCGATTTTATCAGCTCGGACCGTATAGATCATTCGTCAACTGTATTATGTTCAAAAACCCACCTTTTGCCTTCGATAAGAGTTATTGTTCCAAGCAAGGGTTATTGTCCTAATCCGTCGGATTTACAATTTTCGTAGTTTTTTTTATACTAAGGATCGCCTTTAATAAAACTTTAACCCATATTTTATACCCGTCGGATTTGCTATAGTTTTTTTTATACTAAGGATCGCATGTCCCATATTTTATAGCCTGCGGGTATTAATTCCCTCTTGAAAAATTGTATTTCGCCAACTAACCCGCTTCACGCGGATATTCCCGTTTCTGTTTGAAATAATTTATACAGAGAGAACGTGTTGTGAGTAAAGAAGGCAAGTTTACGCGAGATTTCGTCATCAACAAAATGGCACGTGATGGAGAAGACGCAGGAAGCAGGAAAGTCCAAAGCTTTGTCAAAAGAAACACCCCGGACAACCCCGATCATCACCCGAAGCAAACAGAAAGGAGATAAAACTAAAATGACCAATCGAAGGCAGGATACCGCAGAGATCACTTCACCCATGAACGCTAATTCTGTGGCAGTGGCGGCTCTCAGAGCAGCAACGATAAAATACGGGGAAGCTGCGGTAGTCCCGAAGGCTGCGGAGGCTAGCAATACCTTCGCCATGAGTCAACTTAACCAACCAAGGGAAAGGGTGGATGAATCCAGAACATTCCAACCCGCGCATCTGCTAACCTTTGGAATGCCGCTAACAAATAACCAGAATCAAACCATACCGGCGGCTCTGGCACCGCAGAGAGGCGCTCACTCCAATTTGGAAACACCAGCAACAGAAGCTGAACCCCTGCCACCTTTAGTACAGACCATGGAGGAGGGCGGCGCCACGGCTGTAGCGGCACGCGCGGGGACTCCCAATCAGGGGTCCAACCAATCACACCAACTAATGGCTGAGCTCGAGGAACTGAGGAGGAACCAACAGGTTTACGCAGAAGCTGTAGCTCTGTTGGCCAGAGAAAATCAAGATTTAAAGGAGCGGATTGCTCTAAGCACAAAGACCAGCCAACAACTTGATGAAGCAAGCTCCAAAGCACCAGAGCCAAACCAAGACTGTAGAGTCGTTCTAGCGACTAATGAAGACGCGACAAGGAGACGTAGCGTATCCGACCCGGATTATGACGATGGAGAGTCAGACGGAAATGAGCTGAAAAATTTAGAGCACCAACGCGCAATGGAGGAACTGCGGGATGAGATGATGGCAGAGATCAGGCAATTGAAAAATAAACAAGGTGGGGGAAGGTTAGAAGAGGTCATGAGAGAAGCTAACTCCACGCCCCTAACGCATCGCTTGGCCAACACCCCTATTCCCCTGAAATGCCATGTCCCGACGTTCGAATGCTATGATGGGTCCAGCGACCCTGCTGCACATGTTCGGTACTACAACCGTGTCTTAGCCAGATGGGGACAGAACGACGCCGTACTCTGTAGATACTTCCCGTCAAGCTTGAAGGGATCGGCGTTATCATGGTTTGATAATCTGCCACCAAACTCCATACACTCATACGACCAACTTGCAGAGAAATTCTTAAGAACATACATGTACAACAAGACTGTAAACACCGGGATGGATAAGCTCTTTTCACTAGCAATCGGCTACAAGGAAACCACGAGGGAATACACAAACAGATGGCATAGGATCTGCCAAACCATAGGAAGCGTGGACCCAGTGGTAAGCATCAATTGCTATAAATGGGGCTTAGACCGAATGAGTCCCCTATTTGTTGAAATTCACGGGAGCGTGCCCAAGACAGAAGGCGATCTCCGAATAATTATCGAGAAGCACGCTCGACTTGAAGAAATTCAACGGGAAACCCGAGGGCATATCCGCAGAGGTCTCATCGCACCAATTTAGCAGAACAAACCAATGGGGCCAAAAGGGGTTGCTCAGATGAGAGACCTCACGAAGATAGAAAGGAACGGAGGGATGAACGAAGAACAGGCGACCGAAAATTCGAAGATCAAGTTTACACGAAACTCAACGCTAGCTATGCTCGTATCCTACGAGAGATCAAAGGGAGGCAAAACTTAGAATGGCCATGGTCTAAGGGAAAGCAACCCCCGAGATCCGAGAAGTCTAAAGATTACTGTGAGTATCACTGTTTCAACGGACACCAGACCGAAAAATGCAAGAACCTTAAATTAATGATCCAAAAATTAATTGATGCGGGAGAGCTCAAACATTACATACGGAAGGAGGTTACCGAGGACAGATCCAAACGAACCAAACCAGTCCGACTTCCGGAAGAAAACCGAACAATCAACACCATCTCGTGTTCCGAAACCACAGGACCCTCACTAACAGCACAGATTGGAAAAAGGTTACGGAAGCAATTCGAAGATCGCTGCGAGTTATATAAGGTCGATGGGATAACAGTGGACGAACATGAAAAATGGATGGAATTTCCTGTCATCTTCGATGCCGAGGATATCGAAGAAGATATGGAAGACCATAACGATCCCTTGGTCCTAACATTACCAATAGCTGGATGTAACCTCAAAAAGATCCTTATAGACGGGGGAAGCTCTGTGAATGTCCTATTCTATGATGCATTCAAGCGGATGAAGCTCCATGATGAACAATTGATGACCTCTTATCACACCATCTACGGATTCAATGGAGCGGCCACGAAGCCCTTGGGAGACATTGTGTTACAGGTTAACGCAGGGCCCATGAAGCTGGATACCCGATTCAGTGTGGTGGATACCCCTTCCCCCTACAATGCCATTATTGGACGACAATGGGTACACAAGCTCAAAGGAGTTGCGGCAACATACCACCAGTACCTCAGATTTCCAACACCTGAGGGAATCATGGAGATCAAGGGAGATCGAATCGCTACACGAGAATTCCAGGCCACTCAGGATCATATCAACAATGAGCAAGAAGAACAGCGAAAAATCCGAAGAGTAAGAAATCAAGAAACCACGAAAGAGAAAGCCGTAGACCTATTCCTTAAGGAAACTACAGGAAAAGGCTTGACGAAAGAGGGTAATGTCCGAGGCTCGGAAACAAGTACCTCAACAATCAACAAAGAGCAGAAACACGCCAAATAGCAATTAAAGAGCGCCCCAGTCCTCGGAAACCCAAAGCCTATGTTCACACCAGTGGAACCCACAAAGGAAATCAACATAGGAACGGAAGAAGACCCGAAGATGGTCAAAATTGGGACCATCATGGGCGAAGGGAGAGAACATTCCTTAACCAAATTACTTAAGGAATATGCGGATGTGTTCGCCTGGAAGTTAGGAGATATGCCGGGGATTGACCCAAAAGTA
>NC_039358.1:8170046-8178588 GCF_003573695.1 Papaver somniferum | reverse complement strand
ACAAGGCATGTCCAAAGGACAGTTATCCCCTGCCGAGCATAGATCAACTGGTTGAAGCAGTTGAAGGATACGAGGAGCTGTCGTTTATGGACGGATACTCTGGTTACAACCAAGTAGCCCTGGCAGAAGAAGATCAGCCACACACAGCATTCTATACACCACATGGCCTTTATTGCTATACCAGAATGCCTTTCGGGCTCCGAAACGCAGGGGCAACATACCAAAGGATGGTCGATGCTATCTTCAAACCATGGATCGGAGGAACCCTAGAAGTCTACGTGGACGACATGCTCGTCAAAAGCAAGCTGCGTAAAAATCACCACCAGGACCTGAGGAATATCTTCAATGCAATGAGACAGCATCACATGAAAGTAAATCCGGAGAAATGTACTTTCGGTGTCACCTCGGGGAAGTTCCTCGGTTATCTGGTGACGAAAAGGGCCATCGAGGTAGACCCAGCTAAGATTCAAGCCATAGTAGAGATGCCGTCACCAAAGAATCTGAAGGAAGTGCAGAAGCTCAATGGGTCCATAGCAGCGTTGGGCAGATTTATTGCACGGTCTTCGGACAAGTGCAAACATTTCTTCAATATTCTTAAAAAAGGGAGCAGGTTCGAATGGACCGCCGAATGCGAGGAAGCATTCCAAAGGATCAAAGAACATCTGGCTTCAATCCCCATCCTGTAGAAGCCAGACCCTGATGAAGTTTTGGCACTGTACATAGCAGCGACGGAGGACGCAGTCAGCGCGGTATTAGTCAAAACCAATACAAAGATAGAACAACCTATCTATTACGTCAGCAAGACACTCAATTCCGTGGAAAGAAATTATACTAAGATGAACAACTCATCCTCGCACTGGTATGGGCTACCCAAAAACTAAGAACCTACTTCCTAACTCACTTCGTCAGGGTACCATGCAAAGCACCATTGGAAGCAGTCCTCAAAAGCACGGGAAAAGTGGGCCGAATAGCCAAATGGAACACCCATCTGGACCAATTCAACATCATTCATGAAATTCAACATTCTCAGAAGTCCCAAGTTCTGGCAGATTTCTTAGCAGACCTCCCTCTAGACAACGACGAAGAGATTAAGGGAATACCGGAAGCCGAGGAAGCAATCAAGGATCCAATGGATATCCTCGAACCTGCGAGTCATAGACAATGGGAAGTCTTCGTCGACGGATCTAAAAATAAGGAAGGAGAAGGAATAGGTATTGTCATTATCACCCCAACTGGAGAAAGGATCATACAGGCACTTAGATTGGAATTCAAAGATCATACCAATAACATTGTTGAATAAGAAGCTGTCGTACATGCCCTACGTATAATAATAGAGATGGGGGTAACCGATGTAAGGCTGACAAGTGATTCGCAGCTGGTCATACGACAAATTGGGCTCGAATATAATGTGTACGATGACACCCTTTCAGCTTACATGGCATTGGTCCAAACATTGGCATCACAAATCCCGAACATTAAGTTCCGGCACTTATGCAGAAGGGACCTCAGGCACGTGGATGCCCTAGCATACATATCATCCATGCTGAGGGATAAAAATGCCGAAGGTATTAAAATAGCAAGGGTATACGAGCCTTAGATTGCATCTCAATTCTCCTTCGCTACCAATCAAGATACGATGGAAGAATATATTGAAGACCAGGTAGGAGAAGACATCCATAACGACTTTGATGAAGAAGACATCTTGTCAAAAGCAAATAAAGACGAAGATTTCAGCAACGAAGATGACTGGAGGGTGACAATACATGCCTTCCTCGACAAAGGAAGCCTACTTGCGGATCGGAAGCAAGCTAGGAAGATGCTCTCCAAAGTGGGAAGATACGATCTTCGGGAGGGGGTCCTGTATAGAAAATCCTTCCTCGGACCATTACTACGCTGCTTGTCCCGGAAAGAAGGGCATCGAATTCTAAATGATATCCATTATGGTGACGCAGGGAATCATAGCGGTATGAGATCACTAGCTGACAAGGCAAAAACGCAAGGATATTACTGGCCGACCATGATACAAGATGCTGCGAGGATGTCCCGACGATGCGAAGAATGTCAGCGCTTCGCGAGAAAAATCCACGCGCCGGCAACAATGTTAAACTCTGTCGATAGCCCGTGGCCATTTGCAAAATGGGGAGTAGACATCGTCGGGCCTTTCATCGAAGGATCAAGGAAGAGACGATTTTTGATAGTATCCACGGACTACTTCAGTAAATGGGTGGAGGCTAAGGCCTTGGCCAGGATCAGAGACGCGGATGTGTTCACTTTCATATTCCAGAACATCATTTGCAGATTTGGTATACCTGCTGAAATTGAATCTGATAACGGCAAGCAATTACAGGGAAAAAATATAGACATGCTCTTCGACACCTTCAAAATAAGAAAGAACAAGTCCACCCCCTTATACCCTCAAAGCAACGTACAAGCGGAAGCTACCAACAAGACCCTCGCCCTTATACTCAAAAAACAATTAGACGAGCATAAGGGAAGATGGTGCGAACAACTGCACAATGTCTTATGGGCATACAGGACAACACGAAGGTCCGCTACCGGGGAATCCCCGTTTCTTCTTACTTATGGAGCTGAAGCAGTCATACCTAAGGAAATCCTCATGCCAACCACGAAGACCGAAGCCTGGGAGAAAAACCTTACAACAGATATGATGTTAGAAAGGTTGGACGACTTGGAAGGAAGAAGGGAAGTAGCATTGCAAAAGATGGAAAATTATCAACGAAGACTAGCAAGGGAGTACAACAAAAAGGTAAAGCTACGAAATTTTGTAGAGGGACAGTATGTGTTGAGAACAATCCCACGATATCAGCAAGAAAAGAAATG
Organism: Papaver somniferum; assembly: GCF_003573695.1. Classification (NCBI taxonomy): domain Eukaryota; kingdom Viridiplantae; phylum Streptophyta; class Magnoliopsida; order Ranunculales; family Papaveraceae; genus Papaver; species Papaver somniferum. The sequence continues at coordinate 8,175,747 of NC_039358.1, read as the reverse complement.
GGGAAAGTTAGCACCTACATGGGGAGGACCGTTTATGATCCACGACATTGCGGGTAATGGTTCCTACTACCTTCGAAATCTAAAAGGTGAGGTCCTCCGGCATCCTTGGAATGCTAAATGGCTCAAACCATACTTCCCATAGAAGCAACGCAGATTTGAATCTGCTGGGAGTGTACCAGAAGAAGAAAGGAGCCTAACCGCCCCACATGTTTCTATCTCTGGAAGAGGAATTGCAGACCTCAACTTATCAATCAAACAAGCTTTCAAATTATCAAGTCAGTGGAATCTACCTACAATATTGGGGAAAGTAGTTAATCTACAATCTCTCAGGGCTCCCCCATCAGTGTCCATAAGTGTAGGACCAGGGGGAAGGCACCCAGCATAAAGAGATACCCAACCAATCTTAAGGCAACGGGTCGACGGAATGGGTGCGTACATATTTTACACCCTATATCCTAGAACGTTGCCCCGGCCCCCACCGTCTGGGAATCCTCTGGCCCAGGGTTTTCCAGCGGGGTGACAGGTCTCAAGACGATCACGAAGGTACCTTCCTTCAGTATCGCACTCAAAAACACTTAACAAATTTTGTTTTGATTTTTCACAAACTTAAAATACAAACACTTAAAACAACATTGTAGGTATATCAAGAAGAGGTTTCATTTCATAAAGGGTGATTACAAGAAGTGAACGGCCAAAGTCAAGGATACACAATCAAAAAACATCCTTGTTACATGGTTACAAAAAATATAATTATGCCGCGGACCCTACAGAACGCTGCGATCTCTACCTAGTTGGCGGTCCCGTCGTCAGGATTATTCCGAAGACTTGATGGGACGCTCCCACCAGAAGAGGGGCCCGAGGAGCTGGGCAATGTAGCAGGAACGGGACGACGAGGATAGTTCTTCACGAGACCATGTTCATTCCTTAGGCCAAGTTCTATCCTCTCCAGCATCTTGTTCGTCTCCTCAGCCAATTGACAACGAGCCTTGTGTTTAATAACTGTTGTCCGCTGTTGGGCTTGGGATAATAACGAAGATAGCCGATTCACTTCTCTGGAAGCAGCACCAACGGCCTCCTCGCGGGTGGCTGCTAAATTCTTGAAGTGATTGGTTTGTTCCTCTTGCTGTGCTAAGGAAGATTGAGCCTTTTCAAGTTCTTCATTTGTGACGCGAAGGCGTCCCTCGAGCTCTGAAAAAGACAACACCACGGAGTTAGCGTAGAAAAAAAACAAGATCACACTCGATGAATTGGGATTATACCTTCGACACAAGCCGAAGCCTCTTCATACTCATTAACAACCGCATCTCGCGCTTCATCAAGATGATCATATTCCGCGGATAATTTCTTATAGTCTACTTGAAGGTTGGTGAGAGTAAATTGACAGGCATCTAATTCTACCTGCTTCATCGAGTCCATATGACGAAGGTGGTCGACCTCTTTATTTATCTCTGAGACCCCTTTGCTGAGTCTGTACATGCACACTTCAAGATTCCTCTCAGACTCAGCAAGACGAGCTACATCGGCACGAGACGCGGAAAGAGCATTGTTGAGAGCGTAGACTTCAACACGAGCATCATCTCGTTCCCTGGAAAGACCGAGCATATTATCTTGGACCCCTGAAAGAGACATGGATTGCGCCGTCTGTAATTCTTCTTCCAATAGCTGAATCCTAGATTCCAACAAGGAAGTACGCTCACGGGCTTCCCGCAGATTATCACTGGTCCACAGCAGTGTGCCATTAAATAAAGCACGATCATGGTTGTACAGATTTTGCATGTCGACCATCTGAACATGCCGCACGCGCCATACCTCAGCCCGAGCATCCCATTTCTTAGCCTCACTCTTAATCTTATCAACCAAATCTCTAATACGAGATTTTTGCCGAGCTCTTTCGTTTCGAAGCCATATCAGCTCGGGGATGCCACCCACTGGACATAGGGTGGGGAGACTCAGACAGAACAACTAAGAGATAAAAGAATGACGACATACGGCGAGGGAAAAGAACCAAACCTGTGAAAGTGGAAACTTGGCTACGAGTTTGCTCTAACTCAGCGCGCACTGCAATAAGTTCTGAACGAAGATCAGCCTCTGCTTCACCCAGCATTTCTTTCCCCTTAAGGCTTTTCTTCAGCTCTTCTATCTCCACCTCAGCCGCAGATAATTCCTTTTCCCGGTGACGAAGCTTAGCCTCGAGCTTCAGAGATTTCGCTTTAAAGAACTGATACAGCACGTGGTTGCAATGCTCGCTCCTCATCACCTACACATCGATGACAAAACATTATTCAACCGAAGCGTCCGATTCTCACGTACAAGCATGTACGAAAATTTACCTCCAGCACACACTGCTGCGGGAAGCCATATTGATACCCGTCGGCAATAGCCATCATATCGGCAACAGAAGTAGGAGGCTCCGGTACGAGGGTAGCTTCGGGAACAGTCAACCTTTTTCCCCAGGCTTCAGACACCTGCGCCTTCGAAGACATCTCCATCATGCGACGGGTATACGCGGTTGATTCCTTTTCCCCAACAACCACAGGAGCGGGATGAGAGACAAACAGAAGATTCTTCTCCTTAAACCAACTCATGATGGCGTCCTCACCCTCAGACATCGACGACTGAGGAAGACTATCGGCGGGCGCGTCAACAACAGATTTTCCTTTCTCTGACTCGACCCCCTCAGCATGAATGTGGGCATGCTCCTCCGCGCCTACATGCACAGCAGGCTCCTCCGCACCAACACCTCCTACAGTAGCATCCCCATTACCATCACCACCAAGAACATCCCAATTATCATTAGGGGAAAGCAAAGAGAAGTCCTCGGGAAAATCGAGGGCTTCGTCAAAGAACTCCCCCGTGGAATACATCCGATCGAAAGAAAATTCTTGAGAAGTGGGAAGGGTATCCGCGACATCACCAGCAGGGACGGAAACATCCCCGATGACAACATCATCCGCCACCACATCTTTGTTCCTTCCTTCATCACCAGCGTGACCAGCGAAGACCTCTTCTTCGACATTGATAGGGGAGGTACCAGTACGTTCCTCCCCATCTGTAATCTCGTCCACAGCAAACTCTTCGTTCACTGGACTGGTAACTTCTTCTTGGGCCTCAACCTCGCCCGTCACCGTAGTAGAAGACTGCTTCGGCCTAATCTTTTTCTTCTTCAATACCTGAAACCGACACCACAAAAGGAATTATTCTTCCCGTCTGATGGAAGTTATAAAAACGAAGCGCAGCTAGAATCTGCGTACCTGAGCAGCTGAAATATTCTTCGGTGGGGGTATAGCACCGGAACCATCCTCCTCGTCTCCCTCTACGACATCCAGGGCATAAGGAAAATTCATGCCCGCAAAGTTCAGACGCCAGGGGCAGAAATCTCCATAGCGAACAGGGGGAGATTCGCGCGGCTTACTATTCTCGGTGGGCCGCCATCCGCGGGGACCAGGAATCCAACCGTAAGCCCACGGACCAACTATCTCAATAACAGTGGCGTGCCACTCGTAGTCATGATCGCGCTTGATCCTTTCTCGCGCGGGGAAGAGTTTCCGACGACTGGACGCCTCCGTGCCAGGAACATACTTCAGCTTGGCATCGCTGACCTCATTTAACAGACGAATCTCGCCTCGAGGAGCAGGGAGATTCCGAAGGCTGACACTCCACGGCTTGCGATTCCTACTATTGACGTAATCACCGAAGGAGTTATTGAAATTCTCAGGAGTATACCATTCCTTCTCCAAGGGATTGGGGACGTAGCAAGTCATCGACGTCTCCCCCTTACTCCGCAGATAGCATTCCTTCAGGGCGCGAAGATAATTTCCCGATAGTTGGGATACGGAACGGCTATGAGTATTGGTGGAAGAACCCTCACGACTAGCGAGCACGTCGTAGTAAAAGGAATCACCCGATTTTTACAAAGGCAGCATCAGACCAGCCTCGAAGGCCCCAACCGTCGTTAACAAATGAAATTCATCGAATTCGTACTTGGAGATAAGCTCATACGTAATATCATCCTCGGGGGCATAGAAACGAACCCCGAAGGCTTGAAGCTCATGCTTTTCCTTGAATATTTCAAGATCGATATGCTTGAAGGTTACTTTTTTCCTGCTGACAGAGACACTGCGTATCAAGGGAGCAGCCTCATCCTCCTCGGCGGGGCCGGACGAACTAACAAACGCTTCAGACGCTTTTATCTTCACGGGGGGATTCTTTGAAGATTCAACCCTAGGAGCTACGCCCTTTGTATTCTTCCCTTTAAAAGTTGGAGAAGACCGTAGATGATGCTCGGGCACTAACGAACGTAAAGGAGGAACGTCAAAAGCAACAGCGCGGGGCGGAGCCTGCGTACTCCTAGTATCTTCACGAGGACACACCATTGACTGATTAAAGACTCTTCGTGAACCAGACGGAATTATCGAAGGAATCTCTTCCCGAGAGGACGAGGCTTTCGCTCCAGAAGAAACTCGACTCCGACGAACATCATCTTGAGACTCTCGACGTTGAGGAGATCTCGACAACCTAGAATCAGGAGTCTCATAAGTAGGCCGCGGACGGTCAGACATGGCTGCGGAAAGAATAAAATCAAGAACAAGTTACACACGATAACCAAAAATCAAAAAACACATCCATAGCAATACAACAAAGATAACATAGCAACCCTAAAATTAGGATACATGCTCAATATTTCACCCTCGAAGTAATGGCTTCCTTAATTTAAGATGAAGAACAGGGGCAAACTAGTATGCAAGCATCAGAAAAAGTTCTTCATCACAAACAAGGAACAACAGTAGCAGAAAATTCACAAATCAACACGGCATAAAACAGTGAAATAAAGAAAAGAAAAACTCACCGGCAAAAACAGCAAGTAGAAGAAACGAACAGGGGAAGATCACAGGTGCAACGAAGGGAGAATTTAGGATCACAGGTGCAATAAAGACTGACAGAATTTAAGATCACAGGTGCAATGAAGACTGACAAAGAATTTAAGGTCACAGGTTCAATGAAGGCAGGCAGGAAATTTAAAGGAAGAATGAACTGAGAGAGTGTTTAGGAAGAATGAAATTAAATTTCCTCTATATCCTTAAAATACCCGAAAGAAAAGAGGAAATTAAGGGAGAAATAGGAAAACATGCCCGTTACATAAGCAGTTAATGCACGAATAAAAGACGTTCCCAAGTATCTAGGAGAAGTTATTAGGAGTGAGAAGAATGTGCGACGATAGTTTTTCTTCAAGGCACCCATTAGCCATTTAAGCCCGAAGAAAAGGGGCAAATTGTGTACACATATATCTCACTATCAGACACGTGTATACAGAAAGGTACGTGGAAAGCATGCAAGCCAAAACATCAAAACATGATGCGTCACGAAGCACCAAATAAACCCCTAGGAGTTGCTTTATCTCATCCCCAGAAGAGGGGCCAAGATCAACGGTGGAGAGAAAGTTAGCTGACACGGACTGACAGGGGCAGAAGACACTTGTCTGACACGAGCAGACCCCTCAACTACCCGCATTAAACACTCTGAGCAGTGCACGTGTCGACCAACCTGTGAAACGAGCGAAGATGCTTCCGCGGGATCGAGGGGGAAACGCAGACCTCCGCGTGATGGACGCAAGGACACGAGAAGATAAGGTTCCAACGGTCTTCAGAGATGGGTCCCACGTTCCAACCTTATAAATACCCAATCTCCACAAAGAGGAAGGGGG
>NC_039358.1:8148382-8170015 GCF_003573695.1 Papaver somniferum | reverse complement strand
GGGGGGGGGGGGAACATCAGGAGAGAAGGAGAGAGAGAAAGAGAGAATAGTAAGGGTAAGTTAATCCCTTAGTGGAGAGAAATATGTAAACCCAAAGTCATTCAACTATTCATGTAACCGTGAATAATATAGTAGAACAACAAACCCCGTGGATGTAGGCCTTAGTGCTGAACCACGTAAACCTTGGTCTTATTTACATTTCAGCACTTTACATTCATTTAGCTCCGCATGTATTTGCTTATATGTTTTGTTTTCCTTTAATACTTGTATCCCATGCATGATCGCCACGCACGGGGAAGTTGGAGGAGGCCATGATAAACCCGAAGGTTTTGAGCCAATGAATCCACATCAGGGTATCATCATCGTAGTCTCTTTAGACGTTAACGATTGATTGTGGGCATTCGGACCCCCACGTAGTTCGTGTGTCCACAGCCCCGTTCATTAACATAATTCATTTGATATGCAGGTGTACAATGCCGTACAAGGAAGCTGCGGTTGAATGTTGTGATGAGGTTGATCCAATTGCCAAGGTAATAGGTAACTCTTTGTAAATTTTCGTAATCAGTCAATAATGGTTGGGTATTGTGAGTATGGATTGACTTCGATTTATCTACTTGATGAAATCTCTACAGTTAATAGGAGCTGTTAATACCATTGTTAGGAGACCGAGTGATGGGAAGTTAATTGGTTACAACACCGACTATGTTGGTGCTATTTCTGCCATAGAAGATGGGCTGAGAGGCTTCTCACATACTCCACATACTTCATTTAGACCTATGTTGCTTCTGGTGTGACCCAATTTTATAAGCGTACTTTTGCAGGTTCAGATCAAAATTACCATGGAAGTGGTTCGCCCTTAGAAGGTAAATTATTTGTTGTTATTGGAGCAGGTGGTGCAGGTAAGGCCCTTGCTTATGGTGCAAAGGCAAAGGGAGCCAAAGTTGTGATAGCCAACCGCACTTATGGTAAGATTCCAGAATTGTCCATCGTCTTCCTTGACATTTCTAGGTGATAATTTTATCTTGTGTCATCTCCAAGAGCGTTCCAGAGAACTAGCAGCCTTGGTCGGAGGAGACGCGATTACTCTTTCTCAGTTGGAAACTTTCGGCCCAGAGGATGGGATGATTCTTGCAAACACGACATCTATAGGAATGCACCCGAAAATTGAAGAAACACCCATACCAAAGGTTTGGTCCCTATCAGTTACATCTAAATTCGTGATGCGCTTGCTTTCTCGAATAATTGGAGTAGTTTTCTAGTCTTGCAATCAATGAAATCTTACATAAAGAAATTATGTTGTTATTTGCAGCATGCCCTAAGTGCTTATGCACTGGTTTTTGATGCCGTTTAAAAATGACAAGACATTTGCTGGAAGCAAAAGAATCGGGAGCTGCAGTTGTTACTGGGGTAGAGATGTTCATCGGACAGGCATATGAACAATATGAAAGGTTCACTGGTTTGCCAGGTAAATAATCATTCTCTTCTTATTATTTTGTTCTTCTTCCCTTCCCTAATTAATTAAACTAGTTCTAACACTTGCATTATCCTTCTTTCTGCAGCGCCTAAGGAACTCTTTAAGGAAATCGTGTGTAAAATGTAATTATTAAGGTGATCTGGTTGTTACGCTCTCGTTCCCGTCTACATCTTCCTATTGATATCTTGTTGTTGTATTTGGTAATCTCAGAAATAAAACAAACATTTTTCTCTGGAGTTTCTATAGCAAAGGAGCTTATGTTGTACTGTTCTAATCAAACTTTATAACATTTTTCTCGAGTTTAAGATGCTATGCGATTGTTAGATTGCAAGATTATTATAATCAAAAAATGTATAACAGAAAAAATATGATGGATTCACCTCCAGCACGTGTTCTAAACTTGCCACACTTTTGCGCAGACAATAACGATGACTGTGACCGTGATGGGGGAATGATTTTTTGCTCCTTTACGGGCTATTTGATAATATCTCAAACCTGCATGCACATGCACGGAAAAAACGTTAGATCCATGCAAATACACAGAAGATGAAGTTAATGGCGAAGTTTAAAGCAAAAACTAATAAACAAAAAATGAAGTTCATAGAAAAGCTTACTGCTAAGGAAACAAGAAATTAGAAAAAGAAACTAGATATTACAGACAGGACTATCGAGATCTTCATAAAAACAAAAGATGAAGATCTAAGGATTATGATAAGACTGATGGCGTAGATAGAAAGTTAACTCAAAATCATTAAAAAAAGTCACCGAGTATTACCTTTAGAAAGGTGTCTACTCGTTCATGAACATACAAATCCTTTCGAAATTTGCAACTCTTGGAACAGGGCCGGTTCTCAAGGGTGGCAGGGTGTGCTCCCGCACAAGGCGTACCAGTTGGTTAAGGCGTACAATTTGGTTGAGTTACGGTTGGAATTTTTATGCAATATTGGGCCAACTGATTCATTATCTTTTTTTGGTTGGAATTGAAATAAAAAAGCCCATTTTGGATGAATGAAAGAGTATTTGGTTGATGGCTATCTGTTTTAGTCTGTTTTGGATGTATTTTAGTCCTCGAATTTTAATTGGGAAAATTGGGAAACTGCCCAAATTTGGAGTGCAATCTTGGAAAACTGCCCCAACGTTAAAAAAAGTTGGAAAACTGCCCCACTGTTAGAAATCTCAGTTAATTCCGCGTGTGCGAGTTCTCACGTGCCAAAAAAGACAAAAATACCCCGAATTTCGAGTTCAATCGAGAAGAAATTATAGTGCTAGTCAGTTTTCCAATTTTTTTTGTCTTAGCGGTTCGGGGTATTTTTGTCTTTTTTGGCACGTGAGAACTCGCACACGCGGAGTTAACTGAAATTTCTAACAGTGGGGCAGTTTTCCAACTTTTTTTAACGTTGGGGCAGTTTTCCAACTTTTTTTAACGTTGGGGCAGTTTTCCAAGATTACAGTCCAAATTGGGGCAGTTCCCCAATTTTCCCATTTTAATTCTGTTTCAATCTGCTAATCGACGTAGTTTATTCCTCAAGTTTTTTTTTCACTTCTGATGGAAAGTTCTCAACTTCGTAATACTTTTTTTCATACGTTCTTCCTAAATAGTGCGGCATAAATTACTTCGTTTCAATGCTATAAAGTAGATTTTATTTATGCGTGAATTTTTTTTGGATACAAAGGCGTTCTGATCTCTTTCACACAAGGTCATCGAAACTTCAGAGACGGCCCTGTCTTGGAAGAACTCCCAAACGTCTTTTCTGCCTCTCTCTCAAGCCATGCAACACCAAAAAATACGTACCACTGTAAAGTTTAGAAGTTTCTAATTACTTGAAAATCTAAGCTGAATCAAAGTGACTTGAGTCGGTCCCATTGTAATCGACTTGAAACCCTACAAACACCGACTTGAAACCCTACAAACACCTAATGGATGCGGGTATCCATTAAAGCTTTAAGCCAACACCCGCATCGAATCTCTAATGCGGGTGACCACGATACCGTCCATAAAAGCAATGGGTATGTAATCGCCTCCTGTTTGACTAAAAACCTAAAACCCTAATTCCATATGTTTCTTTGTGCGTCACATCATCACCAGTTTGAACCATGAAGAATACAACGAGGAAGAGATGAACAGTGTTGCATACTCCAATGCCGGATCTCCCAGGTGATATCCTCGACGACATGCTATTGATGTTACATGCCAAATTAGTATGTAGATTCAGGTGCGTTTGCAAACACTGGTACAACCTATTTAAGGACGATGGTTTCATGGAAAGTCGTTATAAGCACAGTATTGAAAGCCAAAAATTAAATTGTTTTTTGATAGAAAATAATCGGCAACATAATTATACTGCACATGAATTACACATGCATATTACAGAATCCTTATCATTATAATCAGTATTTGAAAATAACCATTGTGATAATGTTAAGATGAGTTTGGATTCTTTTTTCAAAGATACAAGTCTACAGTTAGAAATTGTTGGTTCTTGTAATGGTTTGATTCTGATGAGAGGCGTTAAAGGTCGTTTGACAGTTATGGGTTTTGGAACTTATATACGAATGAGTGGAGAAACATATTAATTCCAGTAGTATGCAATACTGTTACATATGGGGTTGGTTTTAGTTGCGATACCTATGATTATACTATTGTGGTAGCTGGTGGTTGTGAAATTCAGGTGTATACATTAAGCTCGAATTCATGGAAACTCTTGTCCAACACCTTTCCATATGAACTTAGTACAGACGATAAGGCTGAAGTGATTTTTGTTTGTGGAGCTTTTCACTGGATAGCGAGACTGTCAGGATTTTTTTATGGAATCACTGACCATCGCGGAATAACGGATCTTGAGATATTATGATGAATAATAAGTAAAACCAAGCACAAGCAACTATAATAATACGAGAAGGATAAATCAATTCACAAGACACAAGATTTATAGTGGTCCGACCAATACATACAACTTGTATATATTGTCTACGTCCACTTTGAGCCGCACCAACTCAAATCCACTATGAAGAAAAACGATTACAACGTCGTGTGAATCCCAGCAAACCCTTGGTTACACCGCAACAATTACCCGAGACGATAACCTTGTCTGTTGTTCCTCAGCAATATGCTCTCACAACGAAACCCTAGATTTTTACCCTAAAAGCTATACAAGAAAGAACTCTCTTTTCTCTCTAAAACAATTTTCTACACACAATTATACAAGGCCTAATTACCTATTTATATAGGTTACAAACTTGGTCAACAAGAATTCTATCCGTTTTAGGAATCCCCTTTCCCAAAACAGTCACGGCTAACTTAGAAAATAATTAGTCTTCAATTAACTAACAATCTCCCACTTTGAAGACTTATTGATTATCTTCGACTCTTCAACTTTGGATTGACGGTGCTACAACATCTTATTTGTTAGTGCGGCTCCCCTCCCGGATCCTCATTCCGAGAGACCAACTAAAGCCTTGCAGAGCTTTAGCTTGTCTGATAGGCTGAGTTCCCGAATAAAATGATAACGAATATTTATATTCTTCGTCATAGCATGATAGGCTGAGTTCTTGGCTAAATGTATAGTGCTTTCACTGTAGCTAAAAAGAACACTATCTCGTTGTTCCTTTCCCAACTCATCTAACAAACCTCTTAACCAAATCATCTCCTTGCTCGCTTCTGTTACTGCTACGTACTCCGCTTACGTAGTACACAACGTCACCAACTTCTGTAAACGTGAGTTCCAACTCACTGCAACTGACCCCATAGTATAAACATAATCGGTCGTACTTCGCCTTTTATATACATCACCTGCGAAGTCTGTATCCACATAACCCCTCAAGATAGAACCACCTTTTCCATAACACAATGGTACGTTTATGTTACCTCTCAAATACCTGAGAATCCAATTCACAGCTTTCCAATGTTGTTTTCCTGGGTTTGCTTGCATATCTACTCACTACTCCCACTGCATGTGCAATATCCGGTCTCGTGCACACCATAGCATACATTAGACTCCCAATAGCCGAAGAATATGGTAAGTTATCCATGTACTCCTTTTCTTCATCTGTCTTCGCACACTGCATACTTGAAAGACGAATTTGACTTCCAAGTGGAGAACTAACTGGTTTAGCATTCTCCATATTGAACCTTTTCAACATTCGTTCAATATATTCAGCCTGACTAAGCATAAGTACACCCTTATCTCTGTCTCTTATGATCCTCATACCAAAAATATTCTTTTCTTCACCAAGATCTTTCATAGAAAACTCACTTGCTAATTGTTTCTTTAAATTCTCAACTTCTTGTAGAGATGTTCCGGCAACTAACATATCATCCACATACAGTAATAATATAATGTAGTCAGAACCGCACTTTTTGAAGTAACATCAATGATCTGCATTACACCGTGAGTAACCACCTCTATGCATGAAGTTATCAAACTTCTTGTACCACTATCTCGGAGTTGTTTTAAGCCATACAAACTCTTCTTTAGCTTGCACGCCATCTCTTCCTTGCATTTTACTATGAATCATTCTGGCTCCTTCATGTAAATTTCTTCGTCTAGGTCACCATGAAGAAAAGTTGTCTTTACATCCAACTTTTCAAGGTAGAGATCTTCAGAAGCCACTAGACTTAACACTACTCGAATAGTAATCATCTTCACAACTGGAGAAAATATCTCGTTGTAATCAACACCAGGTTTTTGATGGAAACCTTTCACAACCAACCTCGCTTTATAGCGAATACCTCCATTTGCTTCAGACTTCATCCGATAAATCCACTTGTTATGCAACGCCTTCTTACCTCTTGGTAATTTTACTAACACCCAAGTTCCATTCTCCTCAAGTGAATTCATCTCATCTTCCATAGAAAGTTGCCACTTTCCTGAATCATCAGCCGCTAGTGCTTCTTTAATATCTTCAGGTTCACCTTCATCCGTAAGTAATAGATAATCCAGAGCATACCTTGGGTTTGTTTTTGGAGATCTTGATGATATTCGTACTTCTTGTGGAACTATAGGAGTAACTCCCACTGCAGCAGAAGTCTCTTCACCTTGTACTTCTCTGCCATCAGCAACACCGTGCCCTTCTTTTACCACACCTTTTTCCAGAAACATCATCAATATCGATATACAACTCCTTATCGACGTTGTTTGATCCGACATCTTCAACTTGTGTTTTATTCCTGTCCTTGTACAACTCATTCTCATTAAAAGTGACGTCTCTACTTCTAATAACTTTGTGACCCTCGTAGTCCCACAGTTTATACCCAAAAGCTTCATTTCCGTAACCAAGAAATATACACTTCTTTGCTTGAGCACCTATCTTAGACCTCTCACCGGGACTAAGATGAACATAACCAACACAACCAAAAACTTTCAAATATGAAAGATTTACCTTTTTCCCGGTCCAAACCTCCTCTGGTATCTTCATATCTAATGGAATACTAGGTGTTCTATTGATTAGATAAGCAGCCTTCTCTTTTTTATGTGCCCAGAAGGTCTCAGGCAAACCAGACTGCAACCTCATGCACCTAGCACGTGCATTCAACGTCCAATTCATACGTTCTGCTACTTCATTATCTTGTGGCGTCCTTGGAACTGTCCTCTCCAAACGAATTTCATTTGTAGCACATAACTGTAAGAATTCTGTTTTGTCATACTCACCACCTTTGTCTGAGCTTAGACACTTCAACTTCAAGCCAGTTTTTGTGTCAACCAAAGCTTTCCACTTCTTAAACACTTTATACACCTCGAACTTATTCTTCATGAAGTAAAGTCACACCTTCCTCGAGTGATCATCAATAAAGGTGACATAATATTGGAACCCGCTGTGAGATGCAACATCAATTGGACCCCATACATCAATATGAACCAAATCAAGTTTCTCACTTTTCAAGGCTCTGCCGCCTCTGCCGAAACTAACCCGTTTTTGCTTTCCAAGAACACAGTCTTCACAAAAAATCATATCAACAGACTTCACCTTAGGTAGATATCCTCCCAAACATAGAACCTCCATGTTCTTATCGCTCATATGCCCTAATCTTCTATGCCATAAGTTAGTGTCTTCACCAATACTAGCCACCATTAAAGTAGTTCCATCTGAAGTCCGGTATAGAGTACCGATTCTAACTCCACGAGCTAATACCATAGCTCCTTTCTTCACTTTCCAATTGTGTTTCGTAAGCACAACTTCACAGTCATCATCACAAACTTGGCCCACGGACACCAAGTTCTTCATCAAATTTGGAACGTGTCGTACATCCTTCAATTTGTTGAACCGTTGACTTTATAGATCACATCACCTAAACCAATGATGTCGCATTCTTTAGCGTCACCTAAGAATACTTGGCCATAGTATCCTTCTTTATAAGAGATCATAATACTCTTATCACCCGTTGCATGAAAACAATCTCCCAAGTTTATAATCCAAGACTCATCTTGCTTGTCCTCGCAGAGTAGTAGAAAACCTTCCGTAATCACCTTCTTGTTATCAACAAGGACCTTCACCGGTTCTGCAGCTGCAACTACGTTGACCTCTTCTTGATTACCTTTGTTTCCACCATTATTATCACCTTTGTTTTCCAGAAAATCGCGCTTGAAGTGTCCTACTTTCTTACACGCCCAACACTCAACAACACCTCTAGGCCGGAATTGAGATATCCCCTAGAATTTCCTCTAGACTTCCATCTGGATTTGTTGTTGTTGTTCCTATTTGAACTCCTGCCTCTATCTTCTTCCTGCAAACTTAAGGCCGAGCTTGAAGTACTAGAACTATAACCTTTTTCTATTCTTCTTTCCTCTTCAGCGATCAACATTTTCTGCACATCATCAAGCTTCAACTTCTCGCTCCCTGCAGAATTGCTAATGGTTGTCCTTGCAGTCTCCCAACTCTTTGGTAATGACGAAAACAACCGTAAAGCTTGAACTTCATCATGAAAAGTAATACTAACTTTTGAAAGCTGATAAATAATCGATTTAAACTTCCCAAGATGTGCTGAAATCGCTTCGCCTTCTTGCATCTTCAGATTAAATAATTGTACACACAACATGATCTTCCCCGAGGCTGATGAATTTTGATACAACTTTTCAAGTTTATCCATAAGATCCTTCGTACTAGTTTCCTCTTGTACGTTATCAGACTTCCTCCGTTAGACATATACGGATCACAGCTACACACTTGCAATCAAGAGTTGTCCATTCATCCTCTTTGCGTGCTCACTTTAACTCTACCCAATGGATCATCAATGTATTTCTCATCTTTATCAACATTCATGTCAGCGCACTCCTCGATTGCCAGAGATTCATAGGGAAAGCCGTTTAGTGTACTCCAGTACCAGGATTTTGCCTTCTCTAAGGATTCTTCTCCTGATGAAGCGTCCCAATCCCAAGTTTTCTTAATCTTCTTATCACATAATTCCTTAGATGTTGCAAAATCTTTCCCCACGAGATCGATCTTTGTTCTTCACGACACCTTATCTCCCATGAAGCGGAAATTTTGGGACGCCGTACAAATTTTGTGAAGTTCTGACGGTTCTTCTTCTTTCAAACGGTAACTCCAATGAAGAATTCCTTAGTTGTCTTGATAAAGCATTGATTGTGTTTGCACGAGATTTTGAGCGTTCAGCCATGGTGAAATGAATCTTTTTCCATCTGATTGATGGTTCTACACAAGATTTGAACAATGTTTGTGTTGCTTCCTCCCAGGGTATATACATATGTTGGGAAAATTGGCACCCCGAGCGTAGCGTAAATCAGGATCACGAAGGGCAATTGGTGATTTGAACCAAATATGGGAGAAATAATAAGAGAGATAGAAGATAAACAAACACAAAACCACAACAAAAGATATACGTGGTTCACCTTTACAGGCTACATCCACGACCAACACCACCAGAAAAACTTCCATTCAATCAAAGACCATTACATGTTCCACTACACCAAATCAGACATTTTGTTACACAAATATGTGTCACTTCTTATTTAATGTCGCACATGTAAGTGTAATAAATATGGTGTTATTCTTTTGTTACACATCAGTGGTCACACTAACAAGTGTGACTTTAATTAATTTAAATCACACTAAAACGTGTCAAATCTCTCACATATATTTGTGTAACAAATTAGGCAGTAATTAACAAAAAAAAAATTATTTTTATTCCCCCACCCTGTTTTTGATATGCGCACCAACTTTCCCCAACCGACCATATTGTCATATTTTCCCCAAAATCCACAACAAGTACTTAATTTTTAAAAAAAAACCCAATAAATTAAATAGAAATTAAATTAATAAAAAGAAATCTGTTTTTTAAAACATTAAACAATGAAAACCAATGAAAGTGAAGATTTTGCACTATAATATACGACATAACATATCAGTGCAATTTAGACCATTATTTCATTACAATAACCTAACTATCAATATCTTAATAACGAACTTGTCCATCAGAGCCTATACTTAGAAAAATAACTATATCCTTGTTTTCTTTTTCCGCTTAACAAAGTAGATGTAGATCATCAATACTTTCATGTACGGATTAGAATATATATGGTGGAGCAGGGCTATGTAGATGCAGGTGTTGATGAAGATTTTACTGCACATAACATATAAGTACAAGGACTTAAAAAGTAAACAAGTATGAACTGGGAACAAACGGGGATACATACTACATCAGATGAGAAAGCCAGAAAAACCAACCTGAGACCCAAGTCGTGTTCGAACCACGCTTTTCATAAACGCATGCCCTCATAACACTGTGTCCGTCATTCTAGATTTGCTATTATAATGCTGATAATCTTCTCAATGAATTGAGTATTAATGTAAGAGTTGTGAGATCACAGTCACTGCAAAGGACAACATGGATTTATAAGAAAAGCAACAGCGCAGAACTGCAAATTATATGATTGGGAAAATATAAACATGTTAATGTCTCAGATAAATGAGTAAATTTGGATCCACGTGTAATGAACACTGACGCTTCCTAAAACAATACTCAGGAAATTACTTTGTTAAGATCTGATGTCAACATATGAATCTCAATACTTTTCTTCTACACCGTATTCACCGCTGCTAGTAACAGAGGAGAAACATGCAAACACTAGAAACTAGGTTTAGGGAAAATCCCCAAACCCTAAACACTAGAACACCAAAATCCTCTCCCTACAAGTTTTTCTATCACACTGATATTGACCTTCACGGTAGTGCATGATCCTTCCTACCAAAGAGACCAAAATCCTAATCACAAGGATTTACCACTCTTCTAGGTTGGATTATTTACAAACCTACAATTCTAGACCTATATATAGAGAAACAAACTTGTCCCTTAAGAAAATTACTTTGGAAACAAGTTTACCTAACTTGGCCCCTAAATTCCTAAACTTTAGGAATAAGTTTACTTAAGGTAGAGTTTAACCAATGTCAAAGTCTAGACCACTGGCAAACCCTACAATCTCCACCTCGGATCATACTTTCAAGAATGAGATGATCACATGAAATTACCTCCATCTTCCATCAGAGTTGTTAACCATCTCCATATATCCATAAAATTACTTTTTAAGTTCAGAACCGAACTTCCATCTTCATAAAACCATCTCTTCGACCAAAATACGATGACGTTAATAGAAGTCTTCAACCATATTCTACATGAAGAAAACTTGTGAAATTGATTATGTTTCTCAATGACAATGAAAATATTCAACCACCATCAACGAATCCTTGCACAGACTCCACCGTGGATCACCAAAAGAACCATCCAGAAGAATCACCACTAGCTCAACCTAACCAGTAAGCTAACAAGATAGTAAACTTTAACCCAGAAAGGAAGAATTAGCTTCAATATCATACTCCAGCATATGTCACGGTTACCGTGTATGTGAAACAAACCATCAGACACCTCTACTGTGATTAACAGACTTAATCCTTTAAGCGATTCTCAAAGCCATCACCAATCAGACATATTCTTTACCACCATCACACCCAACATACTCGCTTAGAATATATACCGTGTGAATTCCCATATTACCGTGGTACATGCTTGAGAGATTGGGCACATTATTGAAAATTACGTGCAAGCCATCAGGAATACTTTAACATAGACTTAAGAACATAAATCTATAACATCTCGTGCATAACTTCGAAGAGTTGTTGGACTTGCTTCTACATGATATCTCACAACCTCATACTTTCTTCAAACTTTGTAACCCATTATTTATGGTGTATGGTCACTAACACCCTTAATAAGTAATTATGTATTCCACCTCATTCAACCTTAATCTACATCCCATACTACATCATAAAACCAAACGAAGAACATAAACTTCTACCAAGTTCAACATCTTCAATTTGTAAATCACATCACAAATCCATCTTTATGTAATCACCGGTTGAAAACATTATCTTCAAAACATATTTCTCCACCCGAACAATAACCTATCATTCATTCCAGGTTCAATCACGCCATCCCGTACTTGGGTCTGATACCAATTGTTGGGAAAATTGGCACCCTAGCACAGCAGAATCAGAGGATCACAAAGGGAAATTGGTGATTTGAACCGAACGTGGGAGAAATAATAATAAAGACAAAAGATAAAGAAGCACATCAACCACAACACAAGATATACCAAACCCTAAACAGTAGAACACCAAAATCCTCTCTCTACAAGTTTTTCTATCACACTGATATTTACCTTCACGGTAGTGCACGATCCTTCCTACCAAAGAGAGCAAATCCTAAACACAAGTATTTACCTCTCTTCTAGGTTGGATTATTTACAAACCTACAATTCTAGTCCTATATATAGAGAAACAAACTTGGCCCTTAAGAAAATTACTTTGGAAACAAGTTTACCTAACTTAGCCTCTAAATTCCTAAATATTAGGGATAAGTTTACTTAAGGTAGAGTTTAACCAAAGTCAAACTCTAGACCACTGGAAAAACCTACAACATATATACTCTTCCAGGAAATCTTTTTAGATGAATGGTAATCCCGAGTATATTTCTCAAGATAAGTAACAGGTTGGTGAAAGTAGGTAAGACAATATTTTTTGTGTTTAATTTTTTTATGGAAAATATTTGTAATATTGTCCGGGGAAAATTTAATGAGGATAGAGGTGGATATTCGATATTTCGATTATATTGATAGATGTTTATAGATGGCACCAATAAATGCACCATGCATTAAGTAATGTAACTAATTGACGCTTTAGTCGGTAATTTTCTAAACTTCCAAGCATTATGCTTCAAGATTTTAGGAGGGAAATGGGTTTTTTGAAATTTTTTAAAAAGGTAATTTCTCAGTTGACTATCATTATGATCATGAAAATCATCCGATTGGGTTTTGATGATTTGTTTAGGGACTGAAAAATCCACTATTCTACTGATATGAGCACCACTGCTATCCAATAAACTATTTTCCCAGAAGCAACCATTCCGAACTCCACCACTGGTTACCCACAAGCAATTATTTTGGAGGACTGCAAGGTAAGAAAAGACATACTCCATACAAGAGAAAGAGATTAAAAATAAATTTCCACACAGATGTTTCCACAAGATCCAGTGAAACACTGAAAATAAACCGGTTAAAAGCATCCAAAAGGCAGAAAAACAAAAAAGTTACGTGAAAAATTTAAAGGATGTTTGCACAAGATCCAATAAAAAGAGTGAGAGAATCTAAAACATTCAGTCTAGCCTTGGAATGCTTGTACCAATGTCCGGTGAATCCACACTTAAAACAAGGCGCACTTCCATCTGCAGCCTTTTTAGTGGCGGGATTCATAGGGGTTTTCTCGAACTTAGGATCACTACCACTATATCCAGAAGATCCTTCTCTATGTCAAACATGAGAATGACCATTTCACCCTCGACCTCGATTATGTCCCTTACGTCCTCTTCCACGAGAGGTGTTATCTCCACGTGGGTATGGATCATGGGAATGTGAATAAGAATGTCGATCCTTCTTTCCTTTGGGGCCCTTCCCTTTATTGACCTTTCCATGTTTAGCTTCGGGAACTTTCTTTTTTCTAACAGCTCTGGCATTGTTGTTAACAAGAATCTCATTGTGCCTTTCGTCCACTTGCATTAAGTTTATCAACCTACTGAATGTGGTGATTCTTTTGTTATCTACCTTTAAACGATACTGGTTTGATAATATCATGGAAGAGGTTGGAAAGGTCGATAGGGTTTTCTGAATCATTTCCTCATCAGTAAGTTTCTTTCCACAAAAGTCCATACGTGCTTGAATTTACAACATGTCTTTTTGGAAATCATTCACTTTTACATAATTGAGAAAGCGGATTTCGTTCCACAAAACGTTCAATTGTGGTATTAAGGAATCATGAATGTTCCCAAAAAGGATATCGAGAGCATCCCATAGCTCTTTTGGTATCTTCAAGTGATGATAACCCCAATGCAGGTTATGATCGATATGCCTCTTGAGGAACATAAGAGCATTAGCTTTGTCTTTCTCAGTTGCCGGAGCAGCGTCGGCAGATGGCTTGATAGTGGAGGTGAAGTCCTTTGCCACAAAGGTAGTTTCCACATCTTCTACCCAACGGTGGTACTCAAGTCCCGCTGAGTCCAAAAGTTCGAATTCTGGTCGAATTGGGTCCATCTACATAGACACAATAAAGTACATTAATATGGTGCTCAAGTCCTTCTAAGTCCACGAAATATCCCGGTATCATTTTCCCGTGACCAAATTTCTTTATGGTTGTGTGGGTAATACGGATATGCCATATAGTCCAATTTCTGATCATAACCCAATCCACAAAATTAATTAACCAAGCTTTTTTATGGTTTTTAACAAGGGAACTCTGTTTGCAAACCAAATTTCTTTATGGTTTAAAAATTGCAAACAATTTTACAATAAGGTTGACAAAATAGTCAACTAAAAATAGGTCCGTTAAAAAAAAAACTACATGCCCATTTATCATTTATATATGCATATAAATTTTTTTTTTGCATGTTTAGTAGCAAACCTTAAGCGGGATTAATATTTAAAATAAATACTAAATATATTGTCAATATTTGGAACATGGTTCAAACTAGAATATAAAATAAACAATACAACATCACGATTTTTATGGTCTACTCTAACACTTCTAGTGATCATGTTTTTCAAAAATAGTACTTATCATTTTAAAATAAAATAGTACAACACTATATGATAAAGTTTTAAGCAATTAAGATGGAGTTTTAAATTTTTTGGTCCAAGTAAAAAAAATAAGATAAAAATGATTTTGTTTAATAGGTAGCTTATCATAAAAGAATATGGTACATATATCATTTTCAAGGTAAGGACAAGCATGTGGTAAAAGTACAAATTATGACTACCATAAATAATTAACATCCTTAAAAGACGGAGAACAATATACAAAAGTCAGGAGATGATTTATTTACTCCATGCTTATGGGTATGTAATAAATATGAAGACACACACATTAATTTCAAAGAAGAGACAACATGCATGCGCAACGAATTTTAGAAGAATGTTCCAAAAAAAAAGAAAAAATACCTCCTTTAATGATTGTGTGGAGAACAAAATTTCCTACCTTGATTGATTAAACCAAGCCTCAATTAGTTAGAGCAAGGTGCTGATAACGTGATAAAGTAAAATGATAAGACAAAAAAGAGAATATAGTATTAAAGAGAAGAGAAGAAGGAAATCAGTACTTCTCATTACTTGTCGACTGCCTCCTTTATATACATAAATAGTACATGGAATAGTGGAATTTAAGTAGTACACTTGTTGGTTAGCAAAGAAACCTTACATGTGTCAAGTACAAAGAATGAAGTCTACATGCATGTCTCCACATGTGGTGGTCAGACATTTTCCCACTCATGTTTCCACAACATGTATCATTTATTTATTTATGTAATAAGTTTCCCTTCAGTTATCTGCCGACGGGTATAGTGTAGGAGGAATGGCAACATATTTGACATTAATATGCGCTCCAATAATGGGAAAATCTATGAACCAGCTGATTCTTGATATAGACAAAGCTAGAGTAATGGGAGTTGATATGGTTGAAATCAGATTAGATTACTTATCAAGCTTCAATCGTCACCAAGATCTTCAAACTCTAATAAAAAGCTGTACCATGTTAACACTTTTCACCTACAGGTTCACATTATTCCTTCTTAATTTTTCCTTTCTGGTCAGTTTGTTTGAATGATGAATACTTGTATATATCACAGTACATATGAACATAAAGACTTTGTGCCATTAGTGTATATATGGCTGCATATCATTACCAGCACTGGATAATATCCAGTTTCTTGTTTTGGGTTTCATAATTTCAACACCACCATCATCAGTTTAAGCCCTCGGCTAACTTTTGGTGAGGGGAATGGGCTCCATCCCCTGTGTCTGACCGGACAAACATGTATAGTTCAACCCGTGGGTTCTCTAGTACGCTGATAGTTTAATCATCAATAATATACTCTTCTTTTTTCTAAAAGAAATATTTTAGTCATCAAAAAGTAAATAATACAGTATAACTGATTTGTTTTCATTCTATTCTTACATAGACCCAAATGGGAAGGAGGTGAGTATGAAGGTGGTGACAGTATTCGGCTCGATGCACTTAAACTTGCCATGGAACTGGGAGCTAATTATATTGATGTTGAGCTTCCGGTTAGTTTCTTTTAAAACTTATGTAGTATTACATTAGCTTAGATCTCAACCTTATTTCGGTACCTAATTAATTTCTCAAAAATTAACAATTGTTAGTTGTCAATTTGCTGTTCGAATACATTAATTTTTTTTAAAGTCTAAAGGTTAACATTAAACAAAAGAAATTAACAAAAGATATTATTTTGTCTACAGGTTGCACATGAGTTTATTAGTTCGTTAGATGAGAAGACCCGTGAAAAGTCTAAAATTATCGTTTCATATAACAACTACCATGCAACTCCATCAGTGGAAGAAATAGGCGATCTTATGGTAAGTATACAATCTACTGGTGCTGACATAGTGACGATTGCGACAGCTGCCGAGGATATTACAGATGTCGCTCGCATGTTTCAAATTATAGTGCATTCCCAAGTAAAAATTTCTCTGTTTGCTTTTCTTACACTTCAGCTCATTTCCACATATTTGCAACTCTTTCGTTTGTTGTGGTTTTTAGGATTGGTGCCAACTGCAGGATCGAATTAGTTATTTTGGCGTACATAGTATCTTATCGAATGTTTCACACTGTGTCAGGTTCCGTTTATCGGATTGGTAATGACTGAAAAGGGTTTGATCTCAAGGTTGCTCTGCCCTAAATATGGTGGCTATCTCACTTTTGGTAGCCTTGAAGAGGGAATAGTATCAGCTTCCGGGCAACCAACGGTAAAGGATTTATTGAATATATACAACCTCAGAGACATAAGTCCTGATAAAAAAGTACTTGGACTTATTGGGAAGCCTGTGAGTCACAGCAAGTCTCCTCTTTTGTTTAATAAAGCGTTTAAGTCCGTTGGTTTCGATGGAGTTTACGTGCCCTTTTTGGTTGATGACCTTGCATATATAGTTTTTCGCTACATATGCATTTGGTGATTTTTCTGGATTCAGGCTGTAGAATTTACTCCAAAGATGCTCAGCACTATTTTTTGGTGGATGACCTTGGAAAGCAACTTGTTTCCCCGTTGAGTAATATAATTCATTTGATATATATGCAATTGTACAATGCCGTACAAGGAAGCTGCGCTTGAATGTTGTGATGAGGTTGATCCAATTGCCAAGGTAATGGGTAACTCTTTCTAGCACAACTTTCACATTTTCCTAATGAGTCAATGGTTGGGTACTGTGTGAGTGATGAATTGACTTCGATTTTTCTACTTTATGAAATCCCTACAGTTAATAGGAGCTGTTAATACCATTGTTAGAAGACCGAGTGACGGGAAATTAATTGGTTTTAAACACCGACTATAATGGTGCTATTTCTGCCATCGAAGATGGGCTGAGAGGTTTCTTACACACTCCACATATTTCATATATAGACCTATGTTGCTTATGGTGTGCCCCAATTTTATAAGCGTAATTTTGCTGGTTCAGATAAAAGTTACCATGGAAGTGGTTCACCCTTGGCTGGTAAATTGTTTGTAGTTATTGGAGCAGGTGGTGCAGGTAAGGCCCTTGCTTATGGTGCAAAGGCAAAGGGAGCGAAAGTTGTCATAGCCAACCGCAGTTATGGTAAGATTCCAGAATTCTTGGTTGGTTGGTTGGTCGTCTTCCTTAAAGATTTTATGTGATACTTTTATGTTGTCTCATTTCCAAGAGCGAGCCAGAGAACTAGCATCCTTGGTCGGAGGAGATGCAATTACTCTTGCTCAGTTGGAAACTTACAGCCCAGAGGATGGAATGATCTTGCTCAGTTGGAAACTTACAGCCCAGAGGATGGAATGATTCTTGCAAACACGACATCTCTAGGAATGTATCCGAAAATTAAAGAAACACCCATACCAAAGGTTTGATTCCTATTTCAGTTGCGTCTAACGTCGTGATACTCTTGCTTTCTAGAATAAATTATTTCGAATAGTTTTCTAGTCTTGCAATCAATGAAAGCTTACATAAAGAAATGTTGTTATTTGCGGCATCTTCGAATAGGTGTTGGCTACTCTAGTCACCGAAGACAGTCAACTTCCCTGCCTTCTCTTCCATCGTCACTATTACAGGCAGTACTTCTATCTCTGCCATCACCATGAACTCTCCCTGAAATATTCTCCATTCCTCTCCATTCCCAGCAGTACTTCCTCCAACAGCATCAAGTCTCTTTCCCTGTCCGAGCAAACCTCCAAATCTACAGCTCAGACAGCGACTGTTCATCTTCTGCAAAGTCGTGCATCGATCACTGCTCTGTCTTCTTTACTACGAAACCCTTAATTCCAACCTCTTATTACTCCATCACGTCACTAGAGTAGCCAACACCTATCAGTCCTTGTTCTTTTGTCTATCTTCCTAGCCTCTGTCCGTGACTCCGTTCTCTACCTTTCCTCCCTTAATTTTCTATCCACTATCAGCCGTTCGCTCCAAACACAACAGAACCTTTTCTTCCTTTTCTTCTGTCATCACATCATCTCAAGTACCCCACTCCTCTTTCTTTCTTCCCGATCTTTATTTTTCTCGTTTCAGTAGTGCCCTACTACTTCTCCAAACCCACTTATCTCTCCCGAAACGGGTTAATCCAATCCCCCTATTGTCCCTCTCTTTTTGTTAATTAATTAATTCTGTTCACCATCTTTCTTTCCTATAGCCTTAGTTCACGCCCACTACCCATCAAGCCTAGCATACTGATGAGTGCTAAAAAGTGCATATTTCTATATATTTTTCTTGGCATTTAACTCATCTTTTGTGCACTAATTCTCCATTTCAACCCATATTCTGTATTTTCATTGTTTTCAAGAATAAATATTTTTATTAATTAATTTTGCATTTTTAGGTACCAAATAAAGTTTGGATGAATTACGGAGCAAAAAGAGCAGAAAAATGGTGGAAGCTAAGAGGAATCACACAAGGAAGCCGCGAAGAATGTTGTGCGCAAGACCAAAAGGCTAGAATTGGGCTTGAAGAGGAAGAATTGTTCTTAAAGAAGATATGGTCTTGGCATACCCAAGGCCCAAACCCCTCACCCAAACCCATTTCCAATATCCATACCCGCCTTCATCTTCAGCCGTCAGATTGGATCATCTCAGCATCCTACGGTCGCCTCATCGTCGTGCATCAAAATCTGAAGATCCTGCTTCACACTACAGCACCTAACTCCATCTTGCGCCGTTAATTTCGTTGTATTATACAATCCAACGGTCGCTAAAAGCTCTTCACGTATAGCCGTTAGATCGATCTATCATTTATACATCCCACGGCTCAGCGTCGCAGATCATCAAACTTTGCTATCTCCGCCTCACACCATAGTACCTAATACCTATACCCATCAACCAAACACACCCCAACCTTCTTCTCCATCGACTTCACCTCCCCCATCCCTCTGCAGAGAAACAACCACCACCTTCTCCATCACCACCACCAACTCTGCCGTACAGCCACGAGAAATCCAACCACCACCACACCCCTCTTCCAAATCCCATCACCAACTATCTCGCCCCTTCTCTTGAGCCATCTACTTCACTAATTTCACACGTTTCTCTGAAACCCTAAGCATGTGAAAATAGTGAATTAGGTCGAGCTAGAGCAGGAAAAGGACCAGGAGAGGCAGACACAGAGTGGGTAGAAGCGTAGGAGTGAAATTCGAGAAGTATGGGTAAGTTTCTACAAACCCTAATTTCAACTGTATTTGGGGATTTTTGGGAATTGGGTGTATGAACCCTAATTATGTAAATTGGGTATAAATAGGACTTGTGGGTGTTGTTGTAGAGCTATGCCTGGACTAGCCAGTGCTTCACCCAAGAGGACTGGAATAGCCAGTGACTCAAGGGTTAGTTTTTACTTTAAATGATGTTGTAAATTTCAATTTTTTTTATCCTATCCATGCTTTGATCTTGTTGTGCTTGAATTGTTTAGGATTGAATATCCTTATAGGTTGTTAAAACACTAAGCAAGCTTCTCTGCGGGTAGTTGCAGTGTGAGAGCCCCAACTATCACAAGGTTTAGAATTCATCTTAGTGCCTTTAGCCTCCTTTCTAGACCAACCCTTAGATGAACAGCCGGCTTTGAACCGCAACTGTCATCTAGTTATTCAGAAAGCCTAGAAGCTGACTGATAACTAACAAGGGACAAGAACATAGCTGGAGGACCTGCCTTTCTAATTTTTGTTCATTGCCCTTGGCTCACTGCCTTGGTTTGTTTGTCATTGTTTCATTGTTTCTTTGTTTCTTTATCACTGCCTGTGTTTCTTTATCACTGCCTGTGTTTCTTTATCACTGCCTGTGTTATTGCCTCTTTTTGTTGTTGTTGCTCTTACTTTTACAGTCTTGCATTTTACTTCACCACTTGTTTACTGCCTTGCCTTTGGCTACTGCCTTTGTTCTCCGTTAAGCTTAGAAAACAGTTTAGGAAACTTCAACTTACACACCCTAGTCTCTGTGGATTCGACCCGTATTTGCACAAGCTACAACCGACACCGTGCACTTGCGGTTATAATATGTAGGCTTCTTATTCTCTTATTTCATACATCTCTCAAAGCCTACCAAGTTTTTGGCGCCGTTGCCGGGGACTTGGCTGCTGTGTGGTTGAAGTTGTTACTGCCCTGTAACTTAGTTTTTCAGGATCTTAGTGTAACTTAAGTGTTTTGTATTGCATCAGCATATTGCATCTTAGTGTAACTTGCATCAGCATCTTGCATACTGCATCTTGGTTTGCATATCATTGCTGTTATCCCTCATTGTTTCTTTGCTCCACCCATTTGCTTCAAAGAGACTGATCATCTCTTCTTTGAGCCAGCAGGTGACTTGTGGTGCTGCTGAACTTGTGGTGCTGCTGTTGCTGTGGAGATGCTGCTGCTGGTGCTCATGTGCTTGTTGTACTCCTGCTCTCCTGCTGAGCTGCTGTGCTTGTGCTGCTGTGGTGCTCCTGCTTATGCCAGGCCAAGACTGCTACTGAGCTGCTGTGGCTGCTGTTGCAGCCTGTTGCTGCTGAACTGCCCCTCTTGCTACCTTGATGCACTGCATACTTTGAACTGCCTTCACTGCATTCTGTTTAGTGTTTCATCTAGCATAACTTCTTGCACTTGCCTGCTGTTAGCTTGCTTCATTCTAGCTTGCATATTTCATACCTTCACTGCCTCATTACTTTTCTAGCATCTTAGCTGCATCTTGTCCTGCATCACTGCATATTTTCATATTTTTCCTCAGTCATAAGTCAGCTTCACTGCATATTTTCAATTTTCTGCACTTCTGTAATTGCAACTTAGCACCCTCTGTTAGCTGCAGTTGTATGTCTGTAGTTAGCTGCATATTTCTTTTGTTTATCTTCTACTACATCATCTTAACTGCTACTGCATATTGGTCATTGGGTCATTGTCATCTTGGTTTTGTACCAACTGAACTCTGAAATTTGCTGCTGTGAATACCTGAGTTGTGTGCTGAGTTATCAGTGTCATCTTGAATGCCTGAAATTTGTTGTTGTGAGAACTAATTCTCTCATCTGAAATTACCAGGTAGTTGTGAAGTTGAGAAACAAGCCTGCAATACTGCTGCTGCCAAGGCTGGAAGGAAGAGGAGCTGTGGGCTAAGGCAAAAC
>NC_039358.1:8146385-8148372 GCF_003573695.1 Papaver somniferum | reverse complement strand
TTTTTATCCTATCCATGCTTTGATCTTGTTGTGCTTGAATTGTTTAGGATTGAATATCCTTATAGGTTGTTAAAACACTAAGCAAGCTTCTCTGCGGGTAGTTGCAGTGTGAGAGCCCCAACTATCACAAGGTTTAGAATTCATCTTAGTGCCTTTAGCCTCCTTTCTAGACCAACCCTTAGATGAACAGCCGGCTTTGAACCGCAACTGTCATCTAGTTATTCAGAAAGCCTAGAAGCTGACTGATAACTAACAAGGGACAAGAACGTAGCTGGAGGACCTGCCTTTGTTTCTTTATCACTGCCCTTGGCTCACATCCTTGGTTTGTTTATCTTTGTTTCAATGTTTCTTATTCACTGCCAGTGATTTTTCTTGTTAACTGTCACTTGCTTCATCACTTCAACTATACACCCTAGTCTTTGTGGTTCGACCCTGCCTTGCACACTCACTACAACAGACCCTATGCACTTGCAGGTATCATTTCTGTGACTCTTTTAGAGAGCCACCAAGTTTTTGGCGCCGTTGCCGGGGACTTGGCTGCTGTGTGGTTGAAGTTGTTACTGCCCTGTAACTTAGTTTTTCAGCATCTTAGTGTAACTTAAGTGTTTTGTATTGCATCAGCATATTGCATCTTAGTGTAACTTAAGTGTTTTGTATTGCATCAGCATATTGCATCTTAGTGTAACTTGCATCAGCATCTTGCATACTGCATCTTGGTTTGCATATCATTGCTGTTATCCCTCATTGTTTCTTTGCTCCACCCATTTGCTTCAAAGAGACTGATCATCTCTTCTTTGAGCCAGCAGGTGACTTGTGGTGCTGCTGAACTTGTGGTGCTGCTGTTGCTGTGGAGATGCTGCTGCTGGTGCTCATGTGCTTGTTGTACTCCTGCTCTCCTGCTGAGCTGCTGTGCTTGTGCTGCTGTGGTGCTCCTGCTTATGCCAGGCCAAGACTGCTACTGAGCTGCTGTGGCTGCTGTTGCAGCCTGTTGCTGCTGAACTGCCCCTCTTGCTACCTTGATGCACTGCATACTTTGAACTGCCTTCACTGCATTCTGTTTAGTGTTTCATCTAGCATAACTTCTTGCACTTGCCTGCTGTTAGCTTGCTTCATTCTAGCTTGCATATTTCATACCTTCACTGCCTCATTACTTTTCTAGCATCTTAGCTGCATCTTGTCCTGCATCACTGCATATTTTCATATTTTTCCTCAGTCATAAGTCAGCTTCACTGCATATTTTCAATTTTCTGCACTTCTGTAATTGCAACTTAGCACCCTCTGTTAGCTGCAGTTGTATGTCTGTAGTTAGCTGCATATTTCTTTTGTTTATCTTCTACTACATCATCTTAACTGCTACTGCATATTGGTCATTGGGTCATTGTCATCTTGGTTTTGTACCAACTGAACTCTGAAATTTGCTGCTGTGAATACCTGAGTTGTGTGCTGAGTTATCAGTGTCATCTTGAATGCCTGAAATTTGTTGTTGTGAGAACTAATTCTCTCATCTGAAATTACCAGGTAGTTGTGAAGTTGAGAAACAAGCCTGCAATACTGCTGCTGCCAAGGCTGGAAGGAAGAGGAGCTGTGGGCTAAGGCAAAACTAGACCAAGCCTGGAAGAGAAAAGGGGCAGCAGCTGTGGGATGAAGCTTACCCAGCTAAGCATACAACCCAGTTCACTGGGTCTGGGGTATTGTATTCTCCCATTACAAATTCTGGGCTTGTAGCAAACTCTGTTTCTGAAACTTTGAGAACCCAAGTTAAAATGAATTTCTGAACAAATGGGTCTCTGAACTTGCTTCTGAGCTGTGGGCTTAAACCCACTAGTAAAACTGAATTTCTGAACTCTGGGATTGACCCACAAAATTTTTGTAAAACGTTTTCATAGCCCAGTTGGGCCTAAGCTTTTGGCTAAACTGCTAGCCCAAAGGCCAACTTTTTAAACTGAACTTTGGGCCTCAAACAAACTGCAAACCCCCCCCCCCCCCT
>NC_039358.1:8145630-8146375 GCF_003573695.1 Papaver somniferum | reverse complement strand
TGGTGGAAGCTAAGAGGAATCACACAAGGAAGCCGCGAAGAATGTTGTGCGCAAGACCAAAAGGCTAGAATTGGGCTTGAAGAGGAAGAATTGTTCTTAAAGAAGATATGGTCTTGGCATACCCAAGGCCCAAACCCCTCACCCAAACCCATTTCCAATATCCATACCCGCCTTCATCTTCAGCCGTCAGATTGGATCATCTCAGCATCCTACGGTCGCCTCATCGTCGTGCATCAAAATCTGAAGATCCTGCTTCACACTACAGCACCTAACTCCATCTTGCGCCGTTAATTTCGTTGTATTATACAATCCAACGGTCGCTAAAAGCTCTTCACGTATAGCCGTTAGATCGATCTATCATTTATACATCCCACGGCTCAGCGTCGCAGATCATCAAACTTTGCTATCTCCGCCTCACACCATAGTACCTAATACCTATACCCATCAACCAAACACACCCCAACCTTCTTCTCCATCGACTTCACCTCCCCCATCCCTCTGCAGAGAAACAACCACCACCTTCTCCATCACCACCACCAACTCTGCCGTACAGCCACGAGAAATCCAACCACCACCACACCCCTCTTCCAAATCCCATCACCAACTATCTCGCCCCTTCTCTTGAGCCATCTACTTCACTAATTTCACACGTTTCTCTGAAACCCTAAGCATGTGAAAATAGTGAATTAGGTCGAGCTAGAGCAGGAAAAGGACCAGGAGAGGCAGACACAGAGTGGGTAGAAGC
>NC_039358.1:8144715-8145620 GCF_003573695.1 Papaver somniferum | reverse complement strand
CCCCCCCTTTTTCCCTAAAAAAAACCAAAGTTTTCCAAAAACCCATAAAAACCAAATGTCTCCCGACAAAACCAAATTTTTCCCAAAAAGTCCAATCCCATTAAAAACCAAATTTTCTTGTATAAAATCTAGTAGATAGTTTCTTAGTTAAATCTTTTGTTTCTTTTGTATATATAGTGCTAATCCAATATGATCTCGGCTAAAAAAATGTTGGATTTTTTCCTTGAATAATGGAGTTCTAAGCTTGCTTTCGCCGAAATCGGGTATTCTCTTTCCTTTTTCTCTACTCAGCATAATCCTCTCCATATGTTGTATTATAATTCTTTACATCTTTTGAAACATTGAGGACAATGTTTAGTTTAGGTTTGGGGGTATAGAGTAGATACCACGATCACATGCCATAATTGAAAACAAGAACTCCTTCTTTTTGAATTCTTTTTGAAAAAAAAAAAATTGAAAAAAAAAAAGAAAAAGAAAAAAAAATATAAAAATTAGAAAAACATAAAAATGGAGCTCATTTACCTTGAAATGTTGACTCTTGTGCAAATATGTATTTTAGGATTCTTAGTCTAGATATTTAGGCACCGTGATTCTAGCACAATTTACATAGTGATAAGAAACTTGCACGCGCACGATCTACCAATACATGTATAGCCTCATCCTTGAGGTGTTCTATCGGAAGTTTTAGTTTCCAATCACTTTAGAATACTGAACGAAACTTGACTATCTTGTTCTTTGGTTGGTTGGGATAGAAGGTGGAGGTTACATTAAGAAAGACAACCATCGAATTTAACTGGGTGCATCAAAAAGGGCTACCTCTTGCTAAGTGTCATGTAATTTTTATTCCTTTCTCTCTATGTATCAAAAGAGTTACCATGTTGTAAATTCCATTCAAAAAAAAAAAA
>NC_039358.1:6596134-6596300 GCF_003573695.1 Papaver somniferum | reverse complement strand
AAATAGTTCTTATGCAATTTTATCTTTAAAATCAATTCTAATATTTACCTCAAATAAGTTTTTGAAGTAATAATTGTAATTAAAAAGTATAAAACATCAAAAGTTACTAAAACCCAGCATGCTTCATCAAGTCAATTCACAATTACTCAATAAAAACTATTAATTC